>NW_027423060.1:107500-122500 GCF_048934315.1 Petromyzon marinus | reverse complement strand
TGTCTCCCCGTGTCTCCCAGTGTCTCCCAGTGTCTCCCCGTGTCTCTCACTGTCTCACAGTGTCTCCCCGTGTCTCCCAGTGTCTCAGTATCTCCAAGTGTCTCTCCTGTCTCCCCAGTGTCTCCCCGTGTCTCCCCGTGTCTCCGTCTCTCCCAGTATCTCCCAGTGTCTCAGTGTCTCGCCGTGTCTCTCACTGTCTCCCAGTGTCTCCCAGTGTCTCCCAGTGTCTCAGTGTCTCGCCCAGTGTCTCCCCGTGTCTCCCCATGTCTCCGTCTCTTCCAGTGTCTCCCAGTGTCTTAGTGTCTCTCCCCGTGTCTCCCAGTGTCTCCCCGTGTCTCAGTGTCTCCCACTGTCTCCCAGTGTCTCAGTGTCTCCCAGTGTCTCCCAGTGTCCCAGTCTCCCCCAGTGTCTCCCCGTGTCTCCCAGTGTCTCCCAGTGTCTCCCCGTGTCTCTCACTGTCTCACAGTGTCTCCCCGTGTCTCCCAGTGTCTCAGTATCTCCAAGTGTCTCTCCTGTCTCCCCAGTGTCTCCCCGTGTCTCCCCGTGTCTCCGTCTCTCCCAGTATCTCCCAGTGTCTCAGTGTCTCGCCGTGTCTCCCAGTGTCTCACAGTGTCTCACAGTGTCTCCAGTGTCCCCCAGTGTCTCCCCGTGTCTCCCAGTGTCTCCCAGCGTCTCCTAGTGTCTCACAGTGTCTCAGTGTCTCCCAGTGTCTCCCAGTGTCTCCCCGTGTCTCCCCTGTGTCTCCCAGTGTCGTCCTGTGTCTCCCAGTGTCTCCCCGTGTCTCCCAGTGTCTCCCAGTGTCTCCCCGTGTCTCCACGTGTCTCTCAGTGTCTCACAGTGTCTCAGTGTCTCGCCCAGTGTCTCCCAGTGTCTCCCAGTGTCTCCCCGTGTCTCAGTGTCTCCCAAGTGTCTTCCAGTGTCTCGCAGTGTCTCCATCAATGTCTCCCAGTGTCTCCCCGTGTCTCAGTGTCTCCCAGTGTCCCCCTGTCTCTCCCCGTGTCTCAGTGTCTCCAGTGTCTCCCCGTGTCTCCCAGTGTCTCCCAGTGTCTCCCAGCGTCTCCAAGTGTCTCACAGTGTCTCCCCGTGTCTCCCAGTGTCTCCAAGTGTCTCTCAGTGTTTCCCAGTGTCCCCCAGTGTCTCCCCGTGTTTCCCAGTGTCTCCCAGTGTCTCCCAGTGTCTCCCCGTGTCTCCGTGTCTCCCAGTGTCTCCCAGTGTCTCCCAGTGTCTCACAGTGTCTCCGTCTCTCCCAGTGTCTCCCAGTGTCTCCCAGAGTCTTCCAATGTCTCTCAGTGTCTCCCAGTGTCTCAGTATCTCCCAGTGTCTCCCCGTGTCTCCGTCTCGCCCAGTGTCTCCCAGTGTCTCAGTGTCTCCCAGTGTCTCCCAGTGTCTCCCAGTGTCTCCCCGTGTCACCCAGTGTCTCCCCGTGTCTCCCAGTGTCTCCCAGTGTTTCCCAGTGTCTCCCCAGTGTCTCCCAGTGTCTCCCAGTGTCTCGCCGTGTCTCTCAGTGTCTCCCAGTGTCTCAGTGTCTCTCAGTGTCTCCCAGTGTCTCCACCAGTGTCCCCGAGTGTCTCCCAGTGTCTCCCAGTGTCTCCGACTCTCCCAGTGTCTCCCCGTGTCTCTCAGTGTCTCCCCGTGTTTCCCCGTGTCTCCAAGTGTCTCTCCTGTCTCCCCGTGTCTCCCAGTGTCTCCCCGTGTTTCCCCGTGTCTCCCCGTGTCTCCCCGTGTCTCAGTGTCTCCCAGTGTCTCCCAGTGTCTCAGTGTCTCGCCCAGTGTCTCCCCGTGTCTCCCAGTGTCTCCCAGTGTCTACCAATGTCTCCCCGTGTCTCCCCGTGTCTCCCAGTGTCTCCCCGTGTCTCCCCATGTCTCCGTCTCTTCCAGTGTCTCACCAGTTTCTTAGTGTCTCTCCCCGTGTCTCCCAGTGTCTCCCCATGTCTCCCAGTGTCTCCCCGTGTCTCAGTGTCTCCCACTGTCTCCCAGTGTCTCAGTGTCTCCCAGTGTCTCCCAGTGTCCCAGTCTCCCCCAGTGTCTCCCCGTGTCTCCCAGTGTCTCCCAGTGTCTCCCAGTGTCTCCCCGTGTCTCTCACTGTCTCACAGTGTCTCCCCGTGTCTCCCAGTGTCTCAGTATCTCCAAGTGTCTCTCCTGTCTCCCCAGTGTCTCCCCGTGTCTCCCCGTGTCTATGTCTCTCCCAGTATCTCCCAGTGTCTCAGTGTCTCGCCGTGTCTCCCAGTGTCTCACAGTGTCTCACAGTGTCTCCAGTGTCCCCCAGTGTCTCCCCGTGTCTCCCAGTGTCTCCCAGCGTCTCCCAGTGTCTCACAGTGTCTCAGTGTCTCTCAGTGTCTCCCAGTGTCTCCCAGTGTCTCAAGGTCTCCCCGTGTCTCCCCTGTGTCTCCCAGTGTCGTCCTGTGTCTCCCAGTGTCTCCCCGTGTCTCCCAGTGTCTCCCCGTGTCTCCACGTGTATCTCAGTGTCTCACAGTGTCTCAGTGTCTCGCCCAGTGTCTCCCAGTGTCTCCCAGTGTCTCCCCGTGTCTCAGTGTCTCCCAAGTGTCTTCCAGTGTCTCCCAGTGTCTCCATCAGTGTCTCCCAGTGTCTCCCCGTGTCTCCTAGTGTCTCCCTGCGTCTCCCAGCGTCTCACAGTGTCTCAGTGTCTCTCAGTGTCTCCCAGTGTCTCCCAGTGTCTCAGTGTCTCCCCGTGTCTCCCCTGTGTCTCCCAGTGTCGTCCTGTGTCTCCCAGTGTCTCCCCGTGTCTCCCAGTGTCTCCCAGTGTCTCCCCGTGTCTCCACGTGTCTCTCAGTGTCTCACAGTGTCTCAGTGTCTCGCCCAGTGTCTCCCAGTGTCTCCCAGTGTCTCCCCGTGTCTCAGTGTCTCCCAAGTGTCTTCCAGTGTCTCCCAGTGTCTCCATCAGTGTCTCCCAGTGTCTCCCCGTGTCTCAGTGTTTCCCAGTGTCCCCCTGTCTCTCCCCGTGTCTCAGTGTCTCCAGTGTCTCCCCGTGTCTCCCAGTGTCTCCCAGTGTCTCCCAGTGTCTCCCAGCGTCTCCAAGTGTCTCACAGTGTCTCCCCGTGTCTCCCAGTGTCTCCAAGTGTCTCTCAGTGTTTCCCAGTGTCCCCCAGTGTCTCCCCGTGTCTCCCAGTGTCTCCCAGTGTCTCCCAGTGTCTCCCCATGTCTCCGTGTCTCCCAGTGTCTCCCAGTGTCTCCCCGTGTCTCCCCGTGTCTCCCAGTGTCTCCCAGTGTCTCAGTGTCTCGCCCTGTGTCTCCCCAGTGTCTCCCAGTGTCTCAGTGTCTCTCACTGTCTCCCCGTGTCTCAGTTTCTCAGTGTCTCCCAGTGTCTCCCCGTGTCTCCGTCTCTCCCAGTGTCTCCCCGTGTCTCAGTTTCTCAGTGTCCCCCAGTGTCTCCCCGTGTCTCCGTCTCTCCCAGTGTCTCCCCGTGTCTACAAGTGTCTCAGTGTCTCCCAGTGTCTCCCCGTGTCTCCCAGTGTCTCCCCGTGTCTCCCAGTGTCTCAGTGTCTCCCAGTGTCTCCCAGTGTCTCCCAGTGTCTCCCAATGTTTCAGTGTCTCCCCGTGTCTCAGTGTCTCCAAGTGTCTCTCGTGTCTCCCCAGTGTCTCCCAGTGTCTCAGTGTCTCCCAGTGTCTCCCAGTTTCTCCCAGTGTCTCCCAGTGTCTCCCAGTGTCTCCCCGTGTCTCCCAGTGTCTCGTAGTGTCTCCCAGTGTCTCCCAGTGTCTCAGTGTCTCCCAGTTTCTCCCAGTGTCTCCCAGCTTCTCCCAGTGTCTCCCAGTGTCTCCCCGTGTCTCCCAGTGTCTCGTAGTGTCTCCCAGTGTCTCCCAGTGTCTCCTCGTGTCTCTCTCTGTCTCCCCGTGTCTCCCCGTGTCTCCATGTGTCTCCCTGTCTCTCTCTCTGTCTCCCTGTGTCTCTCTCTCTCTGTCTCCCCATGTCTCCCCGTGTCTCCCCGTGTCTCCCAGTGTTTCCCAGTGTCTCCCAGTGTCTCACCAACACCTCTCTCTCTGTCTCTCTCTCTGTCTCCCTGTGTCTCTCTCTCTGTCTCCCCATGTCTCCCTGTGTCTCCCCGTGTCTTCCCGTGTCTCCCTGTGTCTCTCTCTGTCTCTCTCTGTCTCCCAATGTCTCCCCCATGTATCCCCCTGTCTCACCAACACCTCTCACTCTCTCTGTCTCCCCGTGTCTCCCCGTGTCTCCCAGTGTCTCCCCGTGTCTCACCAACACCTCTCTCTCTGTCTCTCTCTGTCCCTCTCTCTCTGTCTCCCAGTGTCTCCCCGTGTCTCCCTGTGTCTCTCTGTCTCCCCGTGTCTCCCCGTGTCTCCCCGTATCTCCCCGTGTCTCCCTGTTTCTCTCTCTGTCTCTCTCTATCTGTCTCCCCGTGTCTCCCCGTGTCTCCCTGTGTCTCTCTCTGTCTCCCCGTGTCTCCGCGTGTCTCCTCGTGTCTCCGCGTGTCTCCGCGTGTCTCCTCGTGTCTCGCAGTGTCTCCCAGTGTCGCCTCATGTCTTTCCGTGTCTCCCAGTGTCTCCCAGTGTCTCCCAGTGTGTCCCAGTGTCTCCCAGTGTCTCAGTGTCTCCGGGTGTCTCCCAGTCTCTCCCAGTGTCTCCTCATGTCTCCCAGTGTCTCAGTGTCTCCGGGTGTCTCCCAGTATCTCCCAGTGTCTCCCCCAGTGTCTCCCTGTGTCTCCCCGTGTCTCCCAGTGTCTCTCCCAGTGTCTCCCCGTGTCTCCCAGTGTCTCTCCCAGTGTCTCCCCGTGTCTCCCAGTGTCTCCCCGTGTCTCTCAGTGTCTCCCAGTGTCTCCCCGTGTCTCCCCGTGTCTCCCAGTGTCTCCCCAGTGTCTCCCAGTGTCTCCCCGTGTCTCCCAGTGTCACCCCGTGTCTCCCCAGTGTCTCCCAGTGTCTCCCAGTGTCTCTCCCAGTGTCTCCCCGTGTCTCCCAGTGTCTCCCAGTGTCTCTCTCAGTCTCTCCCAGTGTCTCCTCGTGTCTCCCAGTGTCTCCCCTTGTCTCCCAGTGTCTCCCAGTGTCGCCCCGTGTCTCCCCCCGTGTCTCCCAGTATCTCCCCGTGTCTCCCCGTGTCTCCCCGTGTCTCAGTGTCTCCCCCAGTGTCTCCCTGTGTCTCCCCGTGTCTCCCAGTGTCTCCCAATGTCTCCCAGTGTCTCCCCGTGTCTCTCACTGTCTCACAGTGTCTCCCCGTGTCTCCCAGTGTCTCAGTATCTCCAAGTGTCTCTCCTGTCTCCCCAGTGTCTCCCCGTGTCTCCCCGTGTCTATGTCTCTCCCAGTATCTCCCAGTGTCTCAGTGTCTCGCCGTGTCTCCCAGTGTCTCACAGTGTCTCCAGTGTCCCCCAGTGTCTCCCCGTGTCTCCCAGTGTCTCCCAGCGTCTCCCAGTGTCTCACAGTGTCGCAGTGTCTCTCAGTGTCTCCCAGTGTCTCCCAGTGTCTCAGGGTCTCCCCATGTCTCCCCTGTGTCTCCCAGTGTCGTCCTGTGTCTCCCAGTGTCTCCCCGTGTCTCCCAGTGTCTCCCAGTGTCTCCCCGTGTCTCCACGTGTATCTCAGTGTCTCACAGTGTCTCAGTGTCTCGCCCAGTGTCTCCCAGTGTCTCCCAGTGTCTCCCCGTGTCTCAGTGTCTCCCAAGTGTCTTCCAGTGTCTCCCAGTGTCTCCATCAGTGTCTCCCAGTGTCTCCCCGTGTCTCCCAGTGTCTCCCAGCGTCTCCCAGTGTCTCACAGTGTCTCAGTGTCTCTCAGTGTCTCCCAGTGTCTCCCAGTGTCTCAGTGTCTCCCCGTGTCTCCCCTGTGTCTCCCAGTGTCGTCCTGTGTCTCCCAGTGTCTCCCCGTGTCTCCCAGTGTCTCCCAGTGTCTCCCCGTGTCTCCACGTGTCTCTCAGTGTCTCACAGTGTATCAGTGTCTCGCCCAGTGTCTCCCAGTGTCTCCCAGTGTCTCCCCGTGTCTCAGTGTCTCCCAAGTGTCTTCCAGTGTCTCCCAGTGTCTCCATCAGTGTCTCCCAGTGTCTCCCCGTGTCTCAGTGTTTCCCAGTGTCCCCCTGTCTCTCCCCGTGTCTCAGTGTCTCCAGTGTCTCCCAGTGTCTCCCAGTGTCTCCCAGCGTCTCCAAGTGTCTCACAGTGTCTCCCCGTGTATCCCAGTGTCTCCAAGTGTCTCTCAGTGTTTCCCAGTGTCCCCCAGTGTCTCCCCGTGTCTCCCAGTGTCTCCCAGTGTCTCCCAGTGTCTCCCCATGTCTCCGTGTCTCCAAGTGTCTCCCAGTGTCTCCCCGTGTCTCCCCGTGTCTCCCAGTGTCTCCCAGTGTCTCAGTGTCTCGCCCTGTGTCTCCCCAGTGTCTCCCAGTGTCTCAGTGTCTCTCACTGTCTCCCCGTGTCTCAGTTTCTCAGTGTCTCCCAGTGTCTCCCCGGGTCTCCGTCTCTCCCAGTGTCTCCCCGTGTCTCAGTTTCTCAGTGTCTCCCAGTGTCTCCCCGTGTCTCCGTCTCTCCCAGTGTCTCCCCGTGTCTCCAAGTGTCTCCCAGTGTCTCCCCATGTCTCCCAGTGTCTCCCCGTGTCTCCCAGTGTCTCAGTGTCTCTCAGTGTCTCCCAGTGTCTCCCAGTGTCTCCCAATGTTTCAGTGTCTCCCCGTGTCTCAGTGTCTCCAAGTGTCTCTCCTGTCTCCCCAGTGTCTCCCAGTGTCTCAGTGTCTCCCAGTGTCTCCCAGTTTCTCCCAGTGTCTCCCAGTGTCTCCCAGTGTCTCCCCGTGTCTCCCAGTGTCTCGTAGTGTCTCCCAGTGTCTCCCAGTGTCTCAGTGTCTCCCAGTTTCTCCCAGTGTCTCCCAGCTTCTCCCAGTGTCTCCCAGTGTCTCCCCGTGTCTCCCAGTGTCTCGTAGTGTCTCCCAGTGTCTCCCAGTGTCTCGTCGTGTCTCTCTCTGTCTCCCCGTGTCTCCCCGTGTCTCCATGTGTCTCCCTGTCTCTCTCTCTGTCTCCCTGTGTCTCTCTCTCTCTCTGTCTCCCCATGTCTCCCCGTGTCTCCCCGTGTCTCCCAGTGTTTCCCAGTGTCTCCCAGTGTCTCACCAACACCTCTCTCTCTGTCTCTCTCTCTGTCTCCCTGTGTCTCTCTCTCTGTCTCCCCATGTCTCCCTGTGTCTCCCCGTGTCTTCCCGTGTCTCCCTGTGTCTCTCTCTGTCTCTCTCTGTCTCCCAATGTCTCCCCCATGTATCCCCCTGTCTCACCAACACCTCTCACTCTCTCTGTCTCCCCGTGTCTCCCAGTGTCTCCCCAGTGTCTCCCAGTGTCTCCCCGTGTCTCCCAGTGTCTCCCCGTGTCTCACCAACACCTCTCTCTCTGTCTCTCTCTGTCCCTCTCTCTCTGTCTCCCAGTGTCTCCCCGTGTCTCCCTGTGTCTCTCTGTCTCCCCGTGTCTCCCCGTGTCTCCCTGTGTCTCTCTGTCTCCCCGTGTCTCCCCGTGTCTCCCCGTATCTCCCCGTGTCTCCCTGTTTCTCTCTCTGTCTCTCTCTATCTGTCTCCCCGTGTCTCCCCGTGTCTCCCTGTGTCTCTCTCTGTCTCCCCGTGTCTCCGCGTGTCTCCTCGTGTCTCCGCGTGTCTCCGCGTGTCTCCTCGTGTCTCCCAGTGTCTCCCAGTGTCGCCTCATGTCTTTCCGTGTCTCCCAGTGTCTCCCAGTGTCTCCCAGTGTGTCCCAGTGTCTCCCAGTGTCTCCCAGTGTCTCAGTGTCTCCGGGTGTCTCCCAGTCTCTCCCAGTGTCTCCTCATGTCTCCCAGTGTCTCAGTGTCTCCGGGTGTCTCCCAGTATCTCCCAGTGTCTCCCCCAGTGTCTCCCTGTGTCTCCCCGTGTCTCCCAGTGTCTCTCCCAGTGTCTCCCCGTGTCTCCCAGTGTCTCTCCCAGTGTCTCCCCGTGTCTCCCAGTGTCTCCCCGTGTCTCTCAGTGTCTCCCAGTGTCTCCCCGTGTCTCCCCGTGTCTCCCAGTGTATCCCCAGTGTCTCCCAGTGTCTCCCCGTGTCTCCCAGTGTCTCCCCGTGTCTCCCCAGTGTCTCCCAGTGTCTCCCAGTGTCTCTCCCAGTGTCTCCCCGTGTCTCCCAGTGTCTCCCAGTGTCTCTCTCAGTCTCTCCCAGTGTCTCCTCGTGTCTCCCAGTGTCTCCCCTTGTCTCCCAGTGTCTCCCAGTGTCGCCCCGTGTCTCCCCCCGTGTCTCCCAGTGTCTCCCCGTGTCTCCCCGTGTCTCCCCGTGTCTCAGTGTCTCCCCCAGTGTCTCCCTGTGTCTCCCCGTGTCTCCCAGGGTCTCTCTCAGTGTCTCCCAGTGTCTTCAGTGTCTCCCAGTGTCTCCCAGTGTCTCCCCGTGTCTCCCCGTGTCTCCCTGTGTCTCAGTGTCTCCCCGTGTCTCCCCTTGTCTCCCTGTGTCTCTCTCTGTCTCCCCGTGTCTCCCAGTGTCTCCCAGTGTCTCCCCGTGTCTCCCCTTGTCTCCCTGTGTCTCTCTCTGTCTCCCCGTGTCTCCCCCTGCCTCACCAACACCTCTCACTCTCTCTGTCTCCCCGTGTCTCCCTGTGTCTCTCTGTCTCCCCGTGTCTCCCTGTGTCTCTCTCTGTCTCCCCGTGTCTCCCAGTGTTTCCCAGTGTCTCCCAGTGCCTCACCAACACCTCTCACTATCTCTGTCTCTCTCTCTGTCTCCCCGTGTCTCCCCGTGTCTCCCTGTGTCTCTCTCTGTCTCCCCGTGTCTCCGCGTGTCTCCTCGTGTCTCCGCGTGTCTCCGCGTGTCTCCTCGTGTCTCCCAGTGTCTCCCAGTGTCGCCTCATGTCTTTCCGTGTCTCCCAGTGTCTCCCAGTGTCTCCCAGTGTGTCCCAGTGTCTCCCAGTGTCTCCCAGTGTCTCAGTGTCTCCGGGTGTCTCCCAGTCTCTCCCAGTGTCTCCTCATGTCTCCCAGTGTCTCAGTGTCTCCGGGTGTCTCCCAGTATCTCCCAGTGTCTCCCCCAGTGTCTCCCTGTGTCTCCCCGTGTCTCCCAGTGTCTCTCCCAGTGTCTCCCCGTGTCTCCCAGTGTCTCTCCCAGTGTCTCCCCGTGTCTCCCAGTGTCTCCCCGTGTCTCTCAGTGTCTCCCAGTGTCTCCCCGTGTCTCCCCGTGTCTCCCAGTGTATCCCCAGTGTCTCCCAGTGTCTCCCCGTGTCTCCCAGTGTCTCCCCGTGTCTCCCCAGTGTCTCCCAGTGTCTCCCAGTGTCTCTCCCAGTGTCTCCCCGTGTCTCCCAGTGTCTCCCAGTGTCTCTCTCAGTCTCTCCCAGTGTCTCCTCGTGTCTCCCAGTGTCTCCCCTTGTCTCCCAGTGTCTCCCAGTGTCGCCCCGTGTCTCCCCCCGTGTCTCCCAGTGTCTCCCCGTGTCTCCCCGTGTCTCCCCGTGTCTCAGTGTCTCCCCCAGTGTCTCCCTGTGTCTCCCCGTGTCTCCCAGGGTCTCTCTCAGTGTCTCCCAGTGTCTCCAGTGTCTCCCAGTGTCTCCCAGTGTCTCCCCGTGTCTCCCCGTGTCTCCCTGTGTCTCAGTGTCTCCCCGTGTCTCCCCTTGTCTCCCTGTGTCTCTCTCTGTCTCCCCGTGTCTCCCAGTGTCTCCCAGTGTCTCCCCGTGTCTCCCCTTGTCTCCCTGTGTCTCTCTCTGTCTCCCCGTGTCTCCCCCTGCCTCACCAACACCTCTCACTCTCTCTGTCTCCCCGTGTCTCCCTGTGTCTCTCTGTCTCCCCGTGTCTCCCTGTGTCTCTCTCTGTCTCCCCGTGTCTCCCAGTGTTTCCCAGTGTCTCCCAGTGCCTCACCAACACCTCTCACTATCTCTGTCTCTCTCTCTGTCTCCCCGTGTCTCCCCGTGTCTCCCTGTGTCTCTCTCTGTCTCTCTCTCTCTGTCTCTCTCTGTCTCCCTGTGTCTCTCTCTCTGTCTCCCTGTGTCTCTCTCTCTGTCTCTCTCTGTCTCTCTCTCTGTCTCTCTCTCTGTCTCTCTCTGTCTCTCTGTCTCCCTGTGTCTCCCCGTGTCTTACCAACACCTCTCTCTCTGTCTCTCTCTCTCTGTGTCTCTCTCTGTGTCTCTCTCTGTGTCTCTCTCTCTGTCTCCCCGTGTCTCCCTCGTGTCTCACCAACACCTCTCTCTGTGTCTCTCTCTCTGTCTCTCTGTCTCCCCGTGTCTCCCAGTGTCTCAGTGTCTCCCAGTGTCTCACCAACACCTCTCTCTCTCTCTGTCTCTCTCTCTGTCTCTCTCTGTCTCCCTGTGTCTCCCAGTGTCTCCCCGTGTCCCCCCCGAGACAGAGAGACATGGCTGCGTGTCTCCATCCCGAGTGTTCGTGGAACGTGGAGCGACTCTCTGTCTCTCTCTCTGTCTCCCTGTGTCTCTCTCTCTGTCTCCCTGTGTCCCTCTCTCTGTCTCCCCCGTGTCTCCCTGTGTCTCTCTGTGTCTCTCTCTGTCTCTCTCTGTCTCTCTCTCTGTCTCCCCCGTGTCTCCCTGTGTCTCTCTGTGTCTCTCTCTGTCTCTCTCTGTCTCTCTCTCTGTCTCCCCCGTGTCTCCCTGTGTCTCCCTGTGTCTCTCTGTGTCTCTCTCTGTCTCTCTCTGTCTCTCTCTCTGTCTCTCTCTGTCTCTCTCTCTCTGTCTCTCTCTCTGTCTCTCTCTCTGTCTCTCTCTGTCTCTCTCTCTCTGTCTCTCTCTGTCTCTCTCTGTCTCTCTGTCTCCCTGTGTCTCCCCGTGTCTCACCAACACCTCTCTCTCTGTCTCTCTCTCTCTGTCTCCCCGTGTCTCCCCGTGTCTCCCCGTGTCTCTCTCTGTCTCCCCGTGTCTCCCCCTGACACAGAGAGACACGGCTGCGTGTCTCCATCCCGAGTGTTCGTGGAACGTGGGGCGACTCTCTGTCTCTCTCTGTCTCCCAGTGTCTCCCTGTGTCTCTCTCTGTCTCTCTCTCTGTCTCTCTGTGTCTCTCTCTCTGTCTCTCTCTGTCTCCCCGTGTCTCCCAGTGTCTCCCAGTGTCTCCCAGTGTCTCCAAGCGTCTCACCAACACCTCTCACTATCTCTCTGTCTCTCTGTCTCCCCGTGTCTCCCTGTGTGTCTCTGTGTCTCTCTCTGTCTCCCCGTGTCTCCCAGTGTCTCCCAGTGTCTCCAAGCGTCTCACCAACACCTCTCTCTCTCTGTCTCTCTGTCTCTCTCTGTCTCCCTGTGTCCCTCTCTGTCTCCCCGTGTCTCCCTGTGTCTCTCTCTGTCTCCCTGTGTCTCTCTCTGTCTCCCTGTGTCTCCCCCCCTGACACAGAGAGACATGGCTGCGTGTCTCCATCCCGAGTGTTCGTGGAACGTGGAGCGACTCTCTGTCTCTCTCTGTGTCTCTCTCTCTGTCTCTCTGTCTCCCTGTGTCTCTCTCTGTCTCCCCGTGTCTCCCCTTGTCTCTCTCTCTGTCTCCCCGTGTCTCCCCGTGTCTCTCTCTGTCTCCCCTTGTCTCTCTCCCCCCCTGAGACAGAGAGACACGGCTGCGTGTCTCCATCCCGAGTGTTCGTGGAACGTGGGACGACTCTCTGTCTCTCTCTGTCTCCCTGTGTCTCTCTCTGTCTCTCTGTCTCTCTCTCTTTGTCTCTCTCTCTCTCCGTCTCCCCGTGTCTCTCTCTCTGTCTCTCTCTGTCTCTCTCTCTGTCTCTCTCTGTCTCTCTGTCTCCCCCGTGTCTCCCAGTGTCTCACCAACACCTCTCACTATCTCTGTCTCTCTCTCTCTCTGTCTCCCTGTCTCTCTCTCTCTGTGTCTCTCTGTCTCTCTCTGTCTCCCCGTGTCTCCCCCCTGAGACAGAGAGACATGGCTGCGTGTCTCCATCCCGAGTGTTCGTGGAACGTGGAGCGACTCTCTGTCTCTATCTGTCTCTCTCTCTGTCTCCCTGTGTCTCTCTCTCTGTCTCCCCGTGTCTCCCCTTGTCTCTCTCTCTGTCTCCCCGTGTCTCCCCGTGTCTCTCTCTGTCTCCCCTTGTCTCTCTCCCCCCCTGAGACAGAGAGACATGGCTGCGTGTCTCCATCCCGAGTGTTCGTGGAACGTGGAGCGACTCTCTGTCTCTCTCTGTCTCCACGTGTCTCTCTGTGTCTCTCTCTGTCTGTCTCACCGTGTCTCCCTGTGTCTCCCTGTGTCTCTCTCTGTCTCACCGTGTCTCCCCGTGTCTCTCTCTGTCTCCCTGTGTCTCCCTGTGTCTCTCTCTGTCTCCCCGTGTCTCTCTCTGTCTCCCTGTGTCTCTCTCTCTGTCTCTCTCTGTCTCTCTCTGTCTCCCTGTGTCTCCCCCCCTGAGACAGAGAGACACGGCTGCGTGTCTCCATCCCGAGTGTTCGTGGAACGTGGAGCGACTTTCCGTCTCCGTTGCGAGCGGTGGGTCTCGTCCCTCCGCTCCGTGTCTCCGGCCTGTGTCCCCGACTCGTCTGGAGACACGGGGACACGGGGGACAGGAGACACGGAGACACGGGGGACGGGAGACACGGGAGCGTGGGCCGTGTGGAGACTGAACGGAGAGCGTCTCGAGACTCGGATCGTCGCGCGGACAGGCCTTCCCGGGATGGAGACACGGGGAGACAGGGAGACACGGGGAGACAGGGGGAGAGAGACACGGGGAGACAGGGGGAGAGAGACACGGGGAGACAGGGGGAGAGAGACACGGGGAGACAGGGAGACACGGGGAGACAGGGAGACACCGGGAGCTATGGAGACACGGGGAGACAGGGAGACACGGGGAGACAGGGAGAGGGAGACACGGGGAGACAGGGAGACACGGGGAGACAGGGAGAGAGAGACACGGGGAGACAGGGAGACACGGGGAGACAGGGAGAGAGAGACACGGGGAGACAGGGGGATGGAGACACGGGGAGACAGGGAGACACGGGGAGACAGGGAGAGAGAGACACGGGGAGACAGGGAGATACGGGGAGACAGGGAGACACCGGGAGACAGGGAGACACGGGGAGACAGGGAGACACGGGTAGACAGGGAGATACGGGGAGACAGGGAGAGAGAGACACGGGGAGACAGGGGGAGGGAGACATGGGGAGACAGGGAGACACGGGTAGACAGGGAGACACGGGGAGACAGGGGGAGAGAGACACGGGGAGACAGGGGGAGGGAGACATGGGGAGACAGGGAGACACGGGGAGACAGGGAGACACGGGGAGACTGGGAGACACGGGGAGACAGGGAGAGAGAGACACGGGGAGACAGGGAGAGGGAGACACGGCGAGACAGGGAGACACGGGGAGACAGGGAGAGAGAGACACGGGGAGACAGAGAGACACGGGGAGACAGGGAGACACGGGTAGACAGGGAGACACGGGGAGACAGGGATACACGGGGAGACAGTGAGACACGGGGAGACAGGGAGAGAGAGACACGGGGAGACAGGGAGACACGGGGAGACAGGGGGAGAGAGACACGGGGAGACAGAGAGACACGGGGAGACAAGGAGACACGGGGAGACAGGGGGAGAGAGACACGGGGAGACAGGGGGAGGGAGACATGGGGAGACAGGGAGACACGGGGAGACCGGGAGACACGGGGAGACAGGGAGACACGGGGAGACAGTGAGACACGGGGAGACAGGGGGAGAGAAACACGGGGAGACACGGACAGAAAGACAACACGCTTAGACAGAGACACACACAGTGAGACAGCTGGGTTAGACACACACAGACAGACAACACGCTTAGACACAGACACACACAGACAGACAGCTGGCTTAGACACACACAGACAGACAACACCGTTAGACACAGACACACACAGACAGACACCTGATTTAGACACACACAGGGAGACACCTGAGTTAAACACCCACAGTGAGACAACACGAGGCTTAGACACAGACACACACAGACAGACAGCTGGGTTAGACACACACAGACAGACACCTGTGTTAGACACAGACACACACAGACAGACACCTGAGTTAAACACACACAGTGAGACAACACGAGGCTTAGACACAGACACACACAGACAGACACCTGAGTTAGACACACACAGACAGACAACACGCTTAGACACAGACACACACAGACAGACAGCTGGGTTAGACACACACAGACAGACAGCTGGGTTAGACACACACAGTGAGACAACACGAGGCTTAGACAGAGACACACACAGACAGACAGCTGGGTTAGACACACACAGACAGACAACACAGTTAGACACAGACACACACAGACAGACAGCTGGGTTAGACACACACAGACAGACAACACGCTTAGACAGAGACACACACAGACAGACACCTGAGTTAGGCACACACAGGGAGACACCTGAGTTAGACACGTACACTGAGACACCTCAGTTAGACAGAGACAGACAGACACCCCAGTTAGACAGACAGAAACCCGAGTTAGACACGTACAGACAGACAACACAGTTAGACACTGAGACACCCGAGTTAGACACGTACACACACACTGAGACACCCCAGTTAGACAGACAGACACCCCAGTTAGACATACAGACAACACAGTTAGACACGTACAGTGAGACACCCAAGTTAGACACGTACAGACAGACACCTGAGTTAAACACGTACAGACAGACACCCGAGTTAGACACTGAGACACCCCAGTTAGACAGCGAGACACCCCAGTTAGACACTGAGACACCCCAGTTGCACACACACAATAAGACACCCCAGTTAGACAGTGAGACAACACAGTTAGACACTGAGACACCCCAGTTGGACACTGAGACACCCCAGTTAGACGGTGAGACACCCCAGTTGGACACTGAGACACCTCAGTTGGACAGCGAAACACCCGAGTTAGACACTGAGACACCCCAGTTGGACAGCGAGACACCCGAGTTAGACACGTACACACACACTGAGACACCCCAGTTAGACACTGAGACACCCCAGTTGGACACACACACTGAGACACCCCAGTTAGACAGCGAGACACCCCTGTTAGACAGCGAGACACCCCAGTTAGACAGCGAGACACCCCAGTTAGACACACACACTGAGACACCCCAGTTAGACAGCGAGACACCCCAGTTAGACAGCGAGACACCCCAGTTAGACAGCGAGGGCTGTC
>NW_027423060.1:97500-102500 GCF_048934315.1 Petromyzon marinus | reverse complement strand
TATCTCTATGTGTCTCTATGTATCTCTATGTATCTCTATGGGTCTCTATGTATCTCTATGGGTCTCTATGTATCTCTATGTATCTCTATGTATCTCTATGGGTCTCTATGTATCTCTATGGGTCTCTATGTATATCTATGGGTCTCTATGTGTCTCTAAGTATCTCTATGTATCTCTATGTATCTCTATGTATCTCTATGGGCCTCTATGTATCTCTATGTATCTCTATGGGTCTCTATGTATATCTATGAGTCTCTATGTGTCTCTATGTATCTCTATGTGTCTCTATGTATCTCTATGTATCTCTATGGGTCTCTATGTATCTCTATGGGTCTCTATGTATCTCTATGTATCTCTATGGGTCTCTATGTATCTCTATGGGTCTCTATGTATCTCTATGGGTCTCTATGTGTCTCTAAGTATCTCTATGTATCTCTATGTATCTCTATGGGCCTCTATGTATCTCTATGTATCTCTATGTATCTCTATGTGTCTCTATGTATCTCTATTATCTCTATGGGTCTCTATGTATCTCTATGTGTCTCTATGTATCTCTATGAGTCTCTATGTATCTCTATGTGTCTCTATGGGTCTCTATGTATCTCTATGGGTCTCTATGTATCTCTATGTGTCTCTATGTATCTGTATGTTTCTCTATGTATCTCTATGAGTCTCTATGTAACTCTCTGGGTCTCTATGTATCTCTATGTATCTCTATGTGTGTCTGTGAGTCTCTATGTATCTCTATGTATCTCTATGTATCTCTATGGGTCTCTATGTATCTCTATGTATCTCTGAGTCTCTATGTATCTCTATGGATCTCTATGTATCTCTATGGGTCTCTATGTATCTCTATGGGTCTCTATGTGTCTCTAAGTATCTCTATGTATCTCTATGTATCTCTATGTATCTCTATGGGCCTCTATGTATCTCTATGTATCTCTATGTATATCTATGTATCTCTATGTATCTCTATGGGTCTCTATGTATCTCTATGTATCTCTGAGTCTCTATGTATCTCTATGGATCTCTATGTATCTCTATGTATCTCTATGTATCTCTATGCGTCTCTATGTATCTCTATGTATCTCTATGTATCTCTATGGGTCTCTATGTATCTCTATGTATCTCTGAGTCTCTATGTATCTCTATGTATCTTTATGTATCTCTATGGGTCTCTATGTGTCTCTATGTATATCTATGTGTCTCTATGTATCTCTATGTAGCTCTATGTGTCTCTGTATCTCTATGTATCTCTATGTGTCTCTATAAGTGTCTATTTATTTTTATGTGTCTCTATGGGTCTCTATGTGTCTCTCTGAGTCTCTATGAGTCTCTATGTGTCTCTATGAGTCTCTATGTATCTATATGTGTCTCTATGAGTCTCTATGTATCTCTATGAGTCTCTATGAGTCTCTATGTATCTCTATGAGTCTCTATGAGTCTCTATGTATCTCTATGAGTCTCTATGAGTCTCTATGTATCTCTATGTGTCTCTATGAGTCTCTATGTGTCTCTATGAGTCTCTATGTATCTCTATGTATCTCTATGTGTCTCTATGAGTCTCTATGTATCTCTATGTGTCTCTATGAGTCTCTATGAGTCTCTATGTATCTCTATGTATCTCTATGTGTCTCTATGTATCTCTATGTATCTCTATGAGTCTCTATGAGTTTCTATGTATCTCTGTGTGTCTCTATGGGTCTCTATGTATCTCTATGTGTCTCTGTGTCTCCATGTATCTCTATGTGTCTCTATGTATCTCCATGTGTCTCTATGTGTCTCTATGAGTCTCTATTTATCTCTATGATTCTCTATGATTGCCGATGAGTCTCGCCCTTCCTCCTGCGTTTGGCAGATCGCCCGAAACGTCCGAACATCAGCAGCTGCTGGGTGGATGACGACGTGGAGCAAGGTGTGCACTGTGAGGTGGACTTCGGAGACACGCGGAGACACGGGGAGACACGGGAGGAGACAGGAATGTTCCGGACAAACTACAGCCTCGGGGTGTTGGCGATGGGGTGAGAGACAGAGAGACACACGGGGAGACACGGGGAGACACGGGAGGAGACACGTGGAGACACGGGGAGACACGGATAGACACGGGGAGACACGGGGAGACACGGGGAGACACGGGGAGAGAGACAGAGAGAGACAGAGAGAGACACGTGGAGACACGGGGAGACACGGGGACTTCGGAGACACGTAGAGACACGGAGAGACACGCGGAGACACGTGGAGACACGGGAGGAGACACGGGAGGAGACAGGAATGTTCCGGACAAACTACAGCCTCGGGGTGTTGGCGATGGGGTGAGAGAGACACGGAGAGAGAGACAGAGAGAGACAGAGAGAGACAGAGAGAGACACGGGGAGACAGAGAGAGACACGGGGAGAGAGACAGAGAGAGAGATAGAGAGAGACACGGGGAGAGAGACAGAGAGAGACAGAGAGAGACAGAGAGAGAGACAGAGAGAGACACGGGGAGACACGGGGACTTCGGAGACACGGGGAGAGAGACAGAGAGAGACACGGGGAGAGACAGAGAGAGACACGGGGAGACACGTGGAGAGAGACAGAGAGAGAGATAGAGAGAGACACGGGGAGAGAGACAGAGAGAGACACGGAGAGAGAGACAGAGAGAGACAGAGAGAGAGACAGAGAGAGACAGAGAGAGACACGGGGAGACACACGTGGAGACACGGGGAGACACGGGGACTTCGGAGACACGGGGAGAGAGACAGAGAGAGACAGAGAGAGACACGGGGAGACACGTGGAGAGAGACAGAGAGAGACAGAGAGAGACACGTGGAGAGAGACACGGGGAGACACGGGGAGAGACACGTGGAGACACGGGGACACACGCGGAGACAAGGGGAGACACGCGGAGACACGAGGAGACACGCGGAGACACGGGGAGACACGGGGAGACACGGGAGGAGACAGGAATGTTCCGGACAAACTACAGCCTCGGGGTGTTGGCGATGGGGTGAGAGAGACACGTGGAGAGAGACACGGGGAGAGAGACAGAGAGAGACAGAGAGAGACAGAGAGAGACACGGGGAGACAGAGAGAGACAGAGAGAGACAGAGAGAGACACGGAGAGAGAGACACGGGGAGAGAGACAGAGAGAGACACGGGGAGACACGGGAGGAGTCACGGGGAGACACGGGGAGACACGCGGACACGCGGGGACACGGGGAGACACGGGGAGAGACACGGAGACACGGGGAGACACGGGGGGATACGGGGAGACACGGGGAGACAGGGGGACACGCGGGGACACGGGGAGACACGTGGAGACACACGGGGGGAGACACGGGGAGACACGGGGAGACACGGGGAGAGAGACAGAGAGAGACACGGGGAGACACGACGAAAGGATGCAAGAACCGTGCCCGTGTCTCTCTCTCTGTGTGTCTCTCTGTGTCTCTGTCTCTGTGTCTCTCTGTCTGTGTGTCTCTGTGTGTCTCTCTGTCTGTGTCTCTCTCTCTCTGTGTCTCTCTGTCTGTGTCTCTGTGTGTCTCTCTGTCTGTGTCTCTCTCTGTCTGTGTCTCTCTCTGTGTGTCTCTGTGTGTCTCTCTGTCTGTGTCTCTCTCTGTGTCTCTCTCTCTGTGTCTCTCTGTCTGTGTCTCTGTCTGTGTCTCTTTCTGTCTGTGTCTCTCTCTCTGTGTGTCTCTGTGTGTGTCTCTGTGTGTCTCTGTGTGTGTCTCTGTGTGAGTCTCTGTGTGAGTCTCTGTGTGTCTATCTGTGAGTGTCTCTGTGTGAGTCTCTGTGTGAGTATCTGTGAGTGTCTCTGTGTGAGTCTCTGTGTGTGTCTCTGTGAGTGTCTCTGTGTCTCTGTGTGAGTCTCTGTGTGTGTCTCTGTGTGTGTCTCTGTGTGAGTCTCTGTGTGTGTCTCTGTGTGAGTCTCTGCGTGTGTCTCTGTGTGTGTCTCTGTGTGAGTCTCTGTGTGTGTCTCTGTGTGTGTCTCTGTGTGTGTCTCTGTGTGAGTCTCTGTGTGTGTCTCTGTGTGAGTCTCTGTGTGATCTCTGTGTCTATCTCTGTGTGTCTATCTGTGTGTGTGTCTATCTGTGTGTGTCTCTCTCTGTGTGTCTCTGTGTCTCTGTGTGTGTCTATCTGTGAGTGTGTCTATCTGTGAGTGTCTCTGTGTGAGTCTCTGTGAGTCTCTGTGTGTGTCTCTGTATGAGTCTCTGTGTGTGTCTATCTGTGTGTGTCTATCTGTGTATCTCTCTCTCTGTGTGTCTGCGTGTGTCTATGTATCTGTGTGTCTATCTCTGTGTCTATCTGTGTGTGTCTCTGTGTGTGTCTCTCTGTGTCTATCTGTGTGTGTGTCTGTGTGTGTCTGTTTGTGTCTCTCTCTCTGTGTGTGTCTGTGCATGTCTATCTGTGTGTCTAGCTGTGTGTCTATCTGCGTGTGTCTATCTGTGTGTCTGTGTGTGTGTCTATGTGTGTGTGTAGGTCTAGTGTGTGTGTCTGTGTGTATGTGTCCCTGTGTGTGTGTCTATGTGTGTGTGTGTCTCTGTGTGTATGTGTGTGTATGTGTGTATGTGTGTCTCTGTGTGTGTGTCTCTATCTCTATCTGTGTGTAGGTCTAGTCTGTGTTTGTGTGTGTATCTATGTATATATCTATGTTTATATCTGTGTGTAGGTCTAGTGTGTGTGTCTGTGTGTATGTGTATATGTGTGTGTGTCTATGTGTGTGTGTGTCTGTGTGTGTGTGTCTGTGTGTGTGTCTCTCTGTGTGTGTGTGTCTCTGTGTGTCTGTGTGTGTGTGTGTATCTGTGTGTCTCTGTGTGTGTCTGTGTGTGTGTGTGTGTCTCTGTGTGTGTGTGTATCTATGTGTGTGTAGGTCTAGTGTGTGTGTGTGTGTATCTGTGTGTCTGTGTCTCTGTGTGTGTGTATCTGTGTGTGTGTGTCTCTGCGTGTGTGTGTCTCTGTGTGTGTGTCTGTCTCTGTGTGTCTGTGTGTGTGTGTCTGTGTGTGTGTGTGTCTGTGTGT
>NW_027423060.1:67500-90000 GCF_048934315.1 Petromyzon marinus | reverse complement strand
AGAGACCCATAGAGATACATAGAGATACATAGAGACCCATAGAGACCCATAGAGATACATAGAGACCCATAGAGATACATAGAGATACATAGAGATACATAGAGACCCATAGAGATACATAGAGACCCATAGAGATACATAGAGATACATAGAGACCCATAGAGACCCATAGAGACCCATAGAGATACATAGAGATACATAGAGATACATAGAGATACATAGAGAATCATAGAGATACATAGAGACCCATAGAGACCCATAGAGATACATAGAGACCCATAGAGACCCATAGAGACATATAGAGATACATAGAGACCGATAGAGACCCATAGAGACCCATAGAGATACATAGAGATACATAGAGATACATAGAGACTCATAGAGATACATAGAGATACATAGAGACCCATAGAGACCCATAGAGACCCATAGAGATACATAGAGATACATAGAGACCCATAGAGACCCATAGAGATACATAGAGATACATAGAGATACATAGAGATACATAGAGACCCATAGAGATACATAGAGATACATAGAGATACATAGAGACCCATAGAGATACATAGAGACCCATAGAGATACATAGAGATACATAGAGACCCATAGAGACCCATAGAGACCCATAGAGATACATAGAGATACATAGAGATACATAGAGATACATAGAGAATCATAGAGATACATAGAGACCCATAGAGACCCATAGAGATACATAGAGACCCATAGAGACCCATAGAGATACATAGAGATACATAGAGACCCATAGAGATACATAGAGATACATAGAGATACATAGAGACCCATAGAGACCCATAGAGACACATAGAGATACATAGAGACTCATAGAGATACATAGAGACCCATAGAGACCCATAGAGATACATAGAGATACATAGAGACCCATAGAGACTCATAGAGACCCATAGAGATACATAGAGATACATAGAGACCCATAGAGACACATAGAGACCCATAGAGATACATAGAGATACATAGAGATACATAGAGACCCATAGAGATACATAGAGATACATAGAGACCCATAGAGATACATAGACATACATAGAGATACATAGAGACTCATAGAGATACATAGAGACTCATAGAGATACATAGAGACCCATAGAGACCCATAGAGACCCATAGAGACTCATAGAGACCCATAGAGATACATAGAGATACATAGAGACCCATAGAGACACATAGAGACCCATAGAGATACATAGAGATACATAGAGATACATAGAGACCCATAGAGACCCATAGAGATACATAGAGACTCATAGAGATACATAGAGACCCATAGAGATACATAGAGACCCATAGAGACCCATAGAGATACATAGAGATACATAGAGACACATAGAGACCCATAAAGATACATAGAGATACATAGAGATACATAGAGATATATAGAGACCCATAGAGATACATAGAGATATATAGAGACCCATAGAGATACATAGAGACTCATAGAGATACATAGAGACCCATAGAGATACATAGAGACCCATAGAGATACATAGAGACACATAGAGACCCATAAAGATACATAGAGATACATAGAGATACATAGAGATACATAGAGACTCATAGAGATACATAGAGACCCATAGAGACCCATAGAGATACATAGAGATACATAGAGATACATAGAGATACATAGAGACTCATAGAGATACATAGAGACCCATAGAGACCCATAGAGATACATAGAGACCCATAGAGATACATAGAGATACATAGAGATACATAGAGACCCATAGAGATACATAGAGATACATAGAGACCCATAGAGACCCATAGAGATACATAGAGATACATAGAGACCCATAGAGATACATATAGATACATAGAGACCCATAGAGACCCATAGAGATACATAGAGATACAAAGAGACCCATAGAGATACATAGAGACCCATAGAGACACATAGAGAAACATAGAGATACATAGAGATACATAGAGACTCATAAAGATACATGGAGACCCATAGAGATACATAGAGACTCATAGAGACACATAGAGACCCATAGAGATACATAGAGATACATAGAGATACATAGAGATACATAGAGACCCATAGAGATACATAGAGACCCATAGAGATATATAGAGACCCATAGAGATACATAGAGACTCATAGAGATACATAGAGACTCATAGAGATACATAGAGACCCATAGAGACCCATAGAGATACATAGAGATACATAGAGACCCATAGAGATACATAGAGACCCATAGAGACCCATAGAGACCCATAGAGATACATAGAGATACATAGAGATACATAGAGATACATAGAGACCCATAGAGATACATAGAGACCCATAGAGATACATAGAGACCCATAGAGATATATAGAGACCCATAGAGATACATAGAGACTCATAGAGATACATAGAGACTCATAGAGATACATAGAGATACATAGAGATACATAGAGACCCATAGAGATACATAGACACTCATAGAGACACATAGAGATACATAGAGACCCATAGAGACCCATAGAGATACATAGAGATACATAGAGACCCATAGAGATACATAGAGATACATAGAGAGACATAGAGATACATAGAGATACATAGAGAGACATAGAGATACATATAGATACATAGAGATACATAGAGACCCATAGAGATACATAGAGACCCATAGAGACCCATAGAGATACATAAAGATACATAGAGACCCATAGAGACCCATAGAGACCCATAGAGATACATAGAGACACATAGAGACCCATAGAGATACATAGAGACACATAGAGACACATAGAGACACATAGAGATACATAGAGACCCATAGAGATACATAGAGATACATAGAGATACATAGAGACCCATAGAGACCCATAGAGATACATAGAGACCCATAGAGATACATAGAGATACATAGAGACCCATAGAGATACATAGAGACACATAGAGACCCATAGAGACCCATAGAGATACATAGAGATACATAGAGATACATAGAGATACATAGAGACCCATAGAGACCCATAGAGATACATAGAGACCCATAGAGATACATAGAGATACATAGAGACCCATAGAGATACATAGAGACCCATAGAGACCCATAGAGATACATAGAGACCCATAGAGACCCATAGAGATACATAGAGACCCATAGAGATACATAGAGACACATAGAGATATATAGAGATACATAGAGATACTTAGAGATACATAGAGACTCATAGAGATACATAGAGACACATAGAAACCCATAGAGACCCATAGAGACCCATAGAGACCCATAGAGATACATAGAGACCCATAGAGACCCATAGAGACCCATAGAGATACATAGAGACCCATAGAGACCCATAGATACCCATAGAGATACATAGAGATACATAGAGACCAATAGAGACCCATAGAGATACATAGAGATACATAGAGATACATAGAGACCCATAGAGACCCATAGAGATACATAGAGATACATAGAGATACATAGAGACACATAGAGACCCATAGAGATACATAGAGACCCATAGAGATACATAGAGACCCATAGAGACCCATAGAGATACATAGAGACACATAGAGATACATAGAGACCCATAGAGATACATAGAGACACATAGAGATACATAGAGATACATAGAGATACATAGAGATACATAGAGACCCATAGAGACTCATAGAGATACATAGAGATACATAGAGATACATAGAGACTCATAGAGATACATAGAGATACATAGAGACCCATAGAGATACATAGAGATACATAGAGACCCATAGAGATACATAGAGACTCATAGAGATACATAGAGATACATAGAGATACATAGAGACTCATAGAGATACATAGATATACATAGAGATACATAGAGACACATAGAGACCCATAGAGACCCATAGAGATACATAGAGATACATAGAGACCCATAGAGATACATAGAGACTCATAGAGATACATAGAGACCCATAGAGACCCATAGAGATACATAGAGATACATAGAGATACATAGAGATACATAGAGACTCATAGAGATACATAGAAACTCATAGAGACCCATAGAGATACATAGAGATACATAGAGATACATAGAGATACATAGAGACCCATAGAGACCCATAGAGATACATAGAGATACATAGAGACTCATAGAGATACATAGAGACTCATAGAGACCCATAGAGATACATAGAGATACATAAAGACTCATAGAGATACATAGAGATACATAGAGATACATAGAGATACATAGAGACCCATAGAGACCCATAGAGACCCATAGAGATACATAGAGATACATAGAGACTCATAGAGATACATAGAGACCCATAGAGACCCATAGAGACCCATAGAGATACATAGAGACCCATAGAGATACATAGAGATACATAGAGACCCATAGAGATACATAGAGACCCATAGAGATACATAGAGATACATAGAGATACATAGAGACTCATAGAGATACATAGAGATACATAGACATACATAGAGATACATAGAGACCCATAGAGACCCATAGAGATACATAGAGACTCATAGAGATACATAGAGACTCATAGAGACCCATAGAGACCCATAGAGACCCATAGAGATACATAGAGATACATAGAGATACATAGAGATACATAGAGACCCATAGAGACCCATAGAGATACATAGAGACCCATAGAGACTCATAGAGATACATAGAGACCCATAGAGACCCATAGAGATACATAAAGACACATAGAGATACATAGAGACCCATAGAGATACATAGAGATACATAGAGATACATAGAGATACATAGAGACCCATAGAGACTCATAGAGATACATAGAGATACATAGAGATACATAGAGACTCATAGAGATACATAGAGATACATAGAGATACATAGAGACCCATAGAGATAAATAGAGATACATAGAGACCCATAGAGATACATAGAGACTCATAGAGATACATAGAGATACATAGAGATACATAGAGACTCATAGAGATACATAGAGATACATAGAGACACATAGAGACCCATAGAGACCCATAGAGATACATAGAGATACATAGAGACCCATAGAGATACATAGAGACTCATAGAGATACATAGAGACCCATAGAGACCCATAGAGATACATAGAGATACATAGAGATACATAGAGATACATAGAGATACATAGAGACTCATAGAGACCCATAGAGATACATAGAGATACATAGAGATACATAGAGATCCATAGAGACCCATAGAGATACATAGAGATACATAGAGACTCATAGAGATACATAGAGACTCATAGAGACCCATAGAGATACATAGAGATACATAGAGACTCATAGAGATACATAGAGATACATAGAGATACATAGAGATCCATAGAGACCCATAGAGATACATAGAGATACATAGAGACCCATAGAGACCCATAGAGATACATAGAGATACATAGAGACTCATAGAGATACATAGAGACTCATAGAGACCCATAGAGATACATAGAGATACATAAAGACTCATAGAGATACATAGAGATACATAGAGATACATAGAGATACATAGAGATACATAGAGACCCATAGAGACCCATAGAGACCCATAGAGATACATAGAGATACATAGAGACTCATAGAGATACATAGAGACCCATAGAGACCCATAGAGACCCATAGAGATACATAGAGACCCATAGAGATACATAGAGATACATAGAGACCCATAGAGATACATAGAGACCCATAGAGATACATAGAGACCCATAGAGATACATAGAGACCCATAGAGACCCATAGAGATACATAGAGACACATAGAGATACATAGAGACCCATAGAGATACATAGAGACACATAGAGATACATAGAGATACATAGAGATACATAGAGATACATAGAGACCCATAGAGACTCATAGAGATACATAGAGATACATAGAGATACATAGAGACTCATAGAGATACATAGAGATACATAGAGACCCATAGAGATACATAGAGATACATAGAGACCCATAGAGATACATAGAGACTCATAGAGATACATAGAGATACATAGAGATACATAGAGACTCATAGAGATACATAGATATACATAGAGATACATAGAGACACATAGAGACCCATAGAGACCCATAGAGATACATAGAGATACATAGAGACCCATAGAGATACATAGAGACTCATAGAGATACATAGAGACCCATAGAGACCCATAGAGATACATAGAGATACATAGAGATACATAGAGATACATAGAGACTCATAGAGATACATAGAGATACATAGAGATACATAGAGATCCATAGAGACCCATAGAGATACATAGAGATACATAGAGACCCATAGAGACCCATAGAGATACATAGAGATACATAGAGACTCATAGAGATACATAGAGACTCATAGAGACCCATAGAGATACATAGAGATACATAAAGACTCATAGAGATACATAGAGATACATAGAGATACATAGAGACCCATAGAGACCCATAGAGACCCATAGAGATACATAGAGATACATAGAGACTCATAGAGATACATAGAGACCCATAGAGACCCATAGAGACCCATAGAGATACATAGAGACCCATAGAGATACATAGAGATACATAGAGACCCATAGAGATACATAGAGACCCATAGAGATACATAGAGATACATAGAGATACATAGAGACTCATAGAGATACATAGAGATACATAGACATACATAGAGATACATAGAGACCCATAGAGACCCATAGAGATACATAGAGACTCATAGAGATACATAGAGACTCATAGAGACCCATAGAGACCCATAGAGATACATAGAGATACATAGAGACTCATAGAGATACATAGAGACCCATAGAGACCCATAGAGACCCATAGAGATACATAGAGACCCATAGAGATACATAGAGATACATAGAGACGCATAGAGATACATAGAGACCCATAGAGATACATAGAGATACATAGAGATACATAGAGACTCATAGAGATACATAGAGATACATAGACATACATAGAGATACATAGAGACCCATAGAGACCCATAGAGATACATAGAGACTCATAGAGATACATAGAGACTCATAGAGACCCATAGAGACCCATAGAGACCCATAGAGATACATAGAGATACATAGAGATACATAGAGATACATAGAGACCCATAGAGACCCATAGAGATACATAGAGACCCATAGAGACTCATAGAGATACATAGAGACCCATAGAGACCCATAGAGATACATAAAGACACATAGAGATACATAGAGACCCATAGAGATACATAGAGATACATAGAGATACATAGAGATACATAGAGATACATAGAGACCCATAGAGACTCATAGAGATACATAGAGATACATAGAGATACATAGAGACTCATAGAGATACATAGAGATACATAGAGATACATAGAGACCCATAGAGATGCATAGAGATACATAGAGACCCATAGAGATACATAGAGACTCATAGAGATACATAGAGATACATAGAGATACATAGAGACTCATAGAGATACATAGAGATACATAGAGACACATAGAGACCCATAGAGACCCATAGAGATACATAGAGATACATAGAGACCCATAGAGATACATAGAGACTCATAGAGATACATAGAGACCCATAGAGACCCATAGAGATACATAGAGATACATAGAGATACATAGAGATACATAGAGATACATAGAGACTCATAGAGACCCATAGAGATACATAGAGATACATAGAGATACATAGAGATCCATAGAGACCCATAGAGATACATAGAGATACATAGAGACTCATAGAGATACATAGAGACTCATAGAGACCCATAGAGATACATAGAGATACATAGAGACTCATAGAGATACATAGAGATACATAGAGATACATAGAGATCCATAGAGACCCATAGAGATACATAGAGATACATAGAGACCCATAGAGACCCATAGAGATACATAGAGATACATAGAGACTCATAGAGATACATAGAGACTCATAGAGACCCATAGAGATACATAGAGATACATAAAGACTCATAGAGATACATAGAGATACATAGAGATACATAGAGATACATAGAGATACATAGAGACCCATAGAGACCCATAGAGACCCATAGAGATACATAGAGATACATAGAGACTCATAGAGATACATAGAGACCCATAGAGACCCATAGAGACCCATAGAGATACATAGAGACCCATAGAGATACATAGAGATACATAGAGACCCATAGAGATACATAGAGACCCATAGAGATACATAGAGACCCATAGAGATACATAGAGACCCATAGAGACCCATAGAGATACATAGAGACACATAGAGATACATAGAGACCCATAGAGATACATAGAGACACATAGAGATACATAGAGATACATAGAGATACATAGAGATACATAGAGACCCATAGAGACTCATAGAGATACATAGAGATACATAGAGATACATAGAGACTCATAGAGATACATAGAGATACATAGAGACCCATAGAGATACATAGAGATACATAGAGACCCATAGAGATACATAGAGACTCATAGAGATACATAGAGATACATAGAGATACATAGAGACTCATAGAGATACATAGATATACATAGAGATACATAGAGACACATAGAGACCCATAGAGACCCATAGAGATACATAGAGATACATAGAGACCCATAGAGATACATAGAGACTCATAGAGATACATAGAGACCCATAGAGACCCATAGAGATACATAGAGATACATAGAGATACATAGAGATACATAGAGACTCATAGAGATACATAGAGATACATAGAGATACATAGAGATCCATAGAGACCCATAGAGATACATAGAGACCCATAGAGACCCATAGAGATACATAGAGATACATAGAGACTCATAGAGATACATAGAGACTCATAGAGACCCATAGAGATACATAGAGATACATAAAGACTCATAGAGATACATAGAGATACATAGAGATACATAGAGATACATAGAGACCCATAGAGACCCATAGAGACCCATAGAGATACATAGAGATACATAGAGACTCATAGAGATACATAGAGACCCATAGAGACCCATAGAGACCCATAGAGATACATAGAGACCCATAGAGATACATAGAGATACATAGAGACCCATAGAGATACATAGAGACCCATAGAGATACATAGAGATACATAGAGATACATAGAGACTCATAGAGATACATAGAGATACATAGACATACATAGAGATACATAGAGACCCATAGAGACCCATAGAGATACATAGAGACTCATAGAGATACATAGAGACTCATAGAGACCCATAGAGACCCATAGAGACCCATAGAGATACATAGAGATACATAGAGATACATAGAGACCCATAGAGACCCATAGAGATACATAGAGACCCATAGAGACTCATAGAGATACATAGAGACCCATAGAGACCCATAGAGATACATAAAGACACATAGAGATACATAGAGACCCATAGAGATACATAGAGATACATAGAGATACATAGAGATACATAGAGATACATAGAGACCCATAGAGATACATAGAGATACATAGAGATACATAGAGACTCATAGAGATACATAGAGATACATAGAGATACATAGAGACCCATAGAGATACATAGAGATACATAGAGACCCATAGAGATACATAGAGACTCATAGAGATACATAGAGATACATAGAGATACATAGAGACTCATAGAGATACATAGAGATACATAGAGACACATAGAGACCCATAGAGACCCATAGAGATACATAGAGATACATAGAGACCCATAGAGATACATAGAGACTCATAGAGATACATAGAGACCCATAGAGACCCATAGAGATACATAGAGATACATAGAGATACATAGAGATACATAGAGACTCATAGAGACCCATAGAGATACATATAGATACATAGAGATACATAGAGATCCATAGAGACCCATAGAGATACATAGAGATACATAGAGACTCATAGAGATACATAGAGACTCATAGAGACCCATAGAGATACATAGAGATACATAGAGACTCATAGAGATACATAGAGATACATAGAGATACATAGAGATACATAGAGACCCATAGAGACCCATAGAGACCCATATAGATACATAGAGATACATAGAGACTCATAGAGATACATAGAGACCCATAGAGACCCATAGAGACCCATAGAGATACATAGAGACCCATAGAGATACATAGAGATACATAGAGATACATAGAGACCCATAGAGATACATAGAGATACATAGAGACCCATAGAGATACATATAGACCCATAGAGATACATAGAGATACATAGAGACTCATAGAGATACATAGAGATACATAGACATACATAGAGATACATAGAGACCCATAGAGACCCATAGAGATACATAGAGACTCATAGAGATACATAGAGACTCATAGAGACCCATAGAGACCCATAGAGACCCATAGAGATACATAGAGATACATAGAGACTCATAGAGATACATAGAGACCCATAGAGACCCATAGAGACCCATAGAGATACATAGAGACCCATAGAGATACATAGAGATACATAGAGACCCATAGAGATACATAGAGATACATAGAGACCCATAGAGATACATAGAGACCCATAGAGATACATAGAGATACATAGAGATACATAGAGACTCATAGAGATACATAGAGATACATAGATATACATAGAGATACATAGAGACCCATAGAGACCCATAGAGACACAAAGAGATACATAGAGACCCATAGAGATACATAGAGATACATAGAGACTCATAGAGATACATAGAGATACATAGAGATACATAGAGACCCATAGAGACCCATAGAGACCCATAGAGATACATAGAGATACATAGAGACTCATAGAGATACATAGAGACCCATAGAGACCCATAGAGACCCATAGAGATACATAGAGACCCATAGAGATACATAGAGATACATAGAGACCCATAGAGATACATAGAGACCCATAGAGATACATAGAGACCCATAGAGATACATAGAGACCCATAGAGACCCATAGAGATACATAGAGACACATAGAGATACATAGAGACCCATAGAGATACATAGAGACACATAGAGATACATAGAGATACATAGAGATACATAGAGATACATAGAGACCCATAGAGACTCATAGAGATACATAGAGATACATAGAGATACATAGAGACTCATAGAGATACATAGAGATACATAGAGACCCATAGAGATACATAGAGATACATAGAGACCCATAGAGATACATAGAGACTCATAGAGATACATAGAGATACATAGAGATACATAGAGACTCATAGAGATACATAGATATACATAGAGATACATAGAGACACATAGAGACCCATAGAGACCCATAGAGATACATAGAGATACATAGAGACCCATAGAGATACATAGAGACTCATAGAGATACATAGAGACCCATAGAGACCCATAGAGATACATAGAGATACATAGAGATACATAGAGATACATAGAGACTCATAGAGATACATAGAGATACATAGAGATACATAGAGATCCATAGAGACCCATAGAGATACATAGAGACCCATAGAGACCCATAGAGATACATAGAGACTCATAGAGATACATAGAGACTCATAGAGACCCATAGAGATACATAGAGATACATAAAGACTCATAGAGATACATAGAGATACATAGAGATACATAGAGATACATAGAGACCCATAGAGACCCATAGAGACCCATAGAGATACATAGAGATACATAGAGACTCATAGAGATACATAGAGACCCATAGAGACCCATAGAGACCCATAGAGATACATAGAGACCCATAGAGATACATAGAGATACATAGAGACCCATAGAGATACATAGAGACCCATAGAGATACATAGAGATACATAGAGATACATAGAGACTCATAGAGATACATAGAGATACATAGACCTACATAGAGATACATAGAGACCCATAGAGACCCATAGAGATACATAGAGACTCATAGAGATACATAGAGACTCATAGAGACCCATAGAGACCCATAGAGACCCATAGAGATACATAGAGATACATAGAGATACATAGAGATACATAGAGACCCATAGAGACCCATAGAGATACATAGAGACCCATAGAGACTCATAGAGATACATAGAGACCCATAGAGACCCATAGAGATACATAAAGACACATAGAGATACATAGAGACCCATAGAGATACATAGAGATACATAGAGATACATAGAGATACATAGAGATACATAGAGACCCATAGAGACTCATAGAGATACATAGAGATACATAGAGATACATAGAGACTCATAGAGATACATAGAGATACATAGAGATACATAGAGACCCATAGAGATACATAGAGATACATAGAGACCCATAGAGATACATAGAGACTCATAGAGATACATAGAGATACATAGAGATACATAGAGACTCATAGAGATACATAGAGATACATAGAGACACATAGAGACCCATAGAGACCCATAGAGATACATAGAGATACATAGAGACCCATAGAGATACATAGAGACTCATAGAGATACATAGAGACCCATAGAGACCCATAGAGATACATAGAGATACATAGAGATACATAGAGATACATAGAGACTCATAGAGACCCATAGAGATACATATAGATACATAGAGATACATAGAGATCCATAGAGACCCATAGAGATACATAGAGATACATAGAGACTCATAGAGATACATAGAGACTCATAGAGACCCATAGAGATACATAGAGATACATAGAGACTCATAGAGATACATAGAGATACATAGAGATACATAGAGATACATAGAGACCCATAGAGACCCATAGAGACCCATAGAGATACATAGAGATACATAGAGACTCATAGAGATACATAGAGACCCATAGAGACCCATAGAGACCCATAGAGATACATAGAGACCCATAGAGATACATAGAGATACATAGAGATACATAGAGACCCATAGAGATACATAGAGATACATAGAGACCCATAGAGATACATATAGACCCATAGAGATACATAGAGATACATAGAGACTCATAGAGATACATAGAGATACATAGACATACATAGAGATACATAGAGACCCATAGAGACCCATAGAGATACATAGAGACTCATAGAGATACATAGAGACTCATAGAGACCCATAGAGACCCATAGAGACCCATAGAGATACATAGAGATACATAGAGACTCATAGAGATACATAGAGACCCATAGAGACCCATAGAGACCCATAGAGATACATAGAGACCCATAGAGATACATAGAGATACATAGAGACCCATAGAGATACATAGAGATACATAGAGACCCATAGAGATACATAGAGACCCATAGAGATACACAGAGATACATAGAGATACATAGAGACTCATAGAGATACATAGAGATACATAGACATACATAGAGATACATAGAGACCCATAGAGACCCATAGAGACACAAAGAGATACATAGAGACCCATAGAGATACATAGAGATACATAGAGACTCATAGAGATACATAGAGATACATAGAGATACATAGAGACCCATAGAGACCCATAGAGACCCATAGAGATACATAGAGATACATAGAGACTCATAGAGATACATAGAGACCCATAGAGACCCATAGAGACCCATAGAGATACATAGAGACCCATAGAGATACATAGAGATACATAGAGATACATAGAGACCCATAGAGATACATAGAGATACATAGAGACCCATAGAGATACATAGAGACCCATAGAGATACATAGAGATACATAGAGATACATAGAGACTCATAGAGATACATAGAGATACATAGACATACATAGAGATACATAGAGACCCATAGAGACCCATAGAGATACATAGAGACTCATAGAGATACATAGAGACTCATAGAGACCCATAGAGACCCATAGAGACCCATAGAGATACATAGAGATACATAGAGACTCATAGAGACCCATAGAGACCCATAGAGACCCATAGAGATACATAGAGACCCATAGAGATACATAGAGATACATAGAGACCCATAGAGATACATAGAGATACATAGAGACCCATAGAGATACATAGAGACCCATAGAGATACATATAGATACATAGAGATACATAGAGACTCATAGAGATACATAGAGATACATAGACATACATAGAGATACATAGAGACCCATAGAGACCCATAGAGACACATAGAGATACATAGAGACTAATAGAGATACATAGAGATACATAGAGACCCATAGAGATACATAGAGATACATAGAGACCCATAGAGACCCATAGAGACCCATAGACACTCATAGAGATACATAGAGATACATAGAGACCCATAGAGATACATAGAGATACATAGAGACCCATAGAGATACATAGAGATACATAGAGATACATAGAGACAGATAGAGACCCATAGAGACCCATAGACACTCATATAGATAGATAGAGATACATAGAGATACATAGAGACCCATAGAGACCCATAGAGATACATAGAGACCCATAGAGATACATAGAGACCCATAGAGATACATAGAGACCCATAGAGATACATAGAGATACATAGAGACACATAGAGACACATAGAGATACATAGAGACCCATAGAGACACATAGAGATACATAGAGACCCATAGAGATACATAGAGATACATAGAGATACATAGAGACACATAGAGACCCATAGAGATACATAGAGATACATAGAGATACATAGAGACTCATAGAGATACATAGAGATACATAGAGATACATAGAGATATATAGAGATACATAGAGACACATAGAGACCCATAGAGATACATAGAGATACATAGAGATACATAGATACCCATAGAGATACATAGAGATACATAGAGATACATAGAGATACATAGAGACCCATAGAGATACATAGAGATACATAGAGATACATAGAGACTCATAGAGATACATAGAGATACATAGACATACATAGAGACCCATAGAGACCCATAGAGACCCATACAGATACATAGAGACCCATAGAGACCCATAGAGATACATAGAGATACATAGAGAACCATAGAGACACATAGAGATACATAGAGACTCATAGAGATACATAGAGATACATAGAGACCCATAGAGATACATAGAGATACATAGAGACCCATAGAGACCCATAGAGACCCATAGAGATACATAGAGATACATAGAGACCCATAGAGATACATAGAGATACATAGAGACCCATAGAGATACATAGAGATATATAGAGACCCATAGAGACACATAGAGACCCATAGAGACCCATAGAGACCCATAGAGATACATAGAGATACATAGACACTCATAGAGATACATAGAGATACATAGAGACATATAGAGACCCATAGAGATACATAGAGACCCATAGAGATACATAGAGACCCATAGAGATACATAGAGACCCATAGAGATACATAGAGATACATAGAGACACATAGAGACACATAGAGATACATAGAGACCCATAGAGACACATAGAGATACATAGAGACCCATAGAGATACATAGAGATACATAGAGATACATAGAGACACATAGAGACCCATAGAGATATATAGAGATATATAGAGATACATAGAGCACATAGAGACCCATAGAGATACATAGAGATACATAGAGATACATAGAGATACATAGATACCCATAGAGATACATAGAGATACATAGAGATACATAGAGATACATAGAGACCCATAGAGATACATAGAGATACATAGAGATACATAGAGATATATAGAGATACATAGAGACACATAGAGACCCATAGAGATACATAGAGATACATAGAGATACATAGAGACCCATAGAGACCCATAGAGACCCATAGAGACCCATACAGATACATAGAGACCCATAGAGACCCATAGAGATACATAGAGATACATAGAGACTCATAGAGATACATAGAGACCCATAGAGACCCATAGAGACCCATAGAGATACATAGAGATACATAGAGACCCATAGAGACCCATAGAGATACATAGAGATACATAGAGACTCATAGAGATACATAGGGACGCATAGAGACCGATAGAGATACATAGAGATACATAGACACTCATAGAGATACATAGAGATATATAGAGACCCATAGAGACTCATAGAGATACATAGAGACCCATAGAGATACATAGAGATACATAGACACTCATAGAGATACATAGAGATACATAGAGACATATAGAGACCCATAGAGATACATAGAGACCCATAGACACTCATAGAGATACATAGAGATATATAGAGACCCATAGAGACTCATAGAGATACATAGAGACCCATAGAGACACATAGAGACCCATAGAGACCCATAGAGACCCATAGAGATACATAGAGATACATAGACACTCATAGAGATACATAGAGATACATAGAGACATATAGAGACCCATAGAGATACATAGAGACCCATAGAGATACATAGAGACCCATAGAGATACATAGAGACCCATAGAGATACATAGAGATACATAGAGACCCATAGAGACCCATAGACACTCATAGAGATACATAGAGACTCATAGAGATACATAGAGACCCATAGAGACCTATAGAGATACATAGAGACCCATAGAGATACATAGAGATACATAGAGACCCATAGAGATACATAGAGACACATAGAGACACATAGACACTCATAGAGATACATAGAGACTCATATAGATACATAGAGACTCATAGAGATACATAGAGATACATAGAGACACATAGAGATACATAGAGACTGATAGAGATAAATAGAGTCCCATAGAGACCCATAGACACTCATAGAGATACATAGAGACTCATAGAGATAGATAAACACTCATAGAGATACATAGAGATGCATAGAGACACATAGAGATACATAGATATACATAGATATACATAGAGACACATAGAGATATATAGAGACCCATAGAGATAAATAGAGACTCATAGAGACCCATAGAGATACATAGAGACACATAGAGATACATAGAGACCCATAGAGATACATAGAGACCCATAGAGATACATAGAGATACATAGAGAGACATAGAGATACATAGAGATACATAGAGACCCACAGAGATACATAGATACCCATAGAGACCCATAGACACTCATAGAGATACATAGAGATACATAGAGATACATAGAGACGCATAGAGACCCATAGAGATACATAGAGATACATAGAGATACATAGACTCTCATAGAGATACATAGAGATACATAGAGACCCATAGAGATGCGTAGAGATACATAGACACTCATAGAGATACATAGAGATGCATAGACACTCATAGAGATACATAGACACCCATAGAGATACATAGAGATACATAGAGATACATAGACACTCATAGAGATACATAGAGATACATAGAGACCCATAGAGATACATAGAGATACATAGATATACATAGAGACCCATAGAGACCCATAGACACTCATAGAGATACATAGAGATACATAGAGACCCATAGAGATGCATAGAGATACATAGAGATACATAGAGACACATAGAGACCCATAGAGATACATAGAGACTCATAGAGATACATAGAGATACATAGAGACCCATAGAGATACATAGAGATACATAGAGAGACATAGATATACATAGAGAGACATAGAGACACATAGAGATATATAGAGACCCATAGAGATGCATAGAGACCCATAGTGATACATAGAGACTCATAGAGATACATAGAGATACATAGAGACCCATAGAGATACATAGAGATACATAGAGATACATAGAGATACACAGAGACCCATAGAGATACATAGATACCCATAGAGACCCATAGACACTCATAGAGATACAGAGAGATACATAGAGATACATAGAGATACATAGAGACCCATAGAGATACATAGAGACTCATAGAGATATATAGAGATACATAGAGACCCATAGACACTCATAGAGATACATAGAGATACATAGAGATACATAGAGACCCATAGAGATACATAGAGATACATAGAGACCCATAGAGATACATAGAGATACATAGAGACACATAGAGATACATAGAGATACATAGAGACCCATAGAGACCCATAGACACTCATAGAGATACATAGAGATACATAGAGACCCATAGAGATACATAGAGATACATAGACACTCATAGAGATACATAGAGACACATAGAGATACATAGAGATACATAGAGACCCATAGAGATACATAGAGACACATAGAGACACATAGAGATACATAGAGACCCATAGAGACCCATAGAGACACATAGAGACTCATAGAGATACATAGAGATACATAGAGATACATAGAGAGTCATAGAGACATATAAAGACCCATAGAGATACATAGAGACCCAAAGAGACACATAGAGATACATAGAGACCCATAGAGATACATAGAGACACATAGAGACTCATAGAGATACATAGAGATACACAGAGATACATAGAGACCCATAGAGATACATAGAGATACATAGAGACCCATAGAGATACATAGAGATACATAGAGACACATAGAGATACATAGAGATACATAGAGACCCATAGAGACCTATAGACACTCATAGAGATACATAGAGATACATAGAGACCCATAGAGATACATAGAGATACATAGACACTCATAGAGATACATAGAGACACATAGAGATACATAGAGACACATAGAGACCCATAGAGATACATAGAGACACATAGAGACACATAGAGACCCATAGAGACCCATAGAGATACATAGAGACTCATAGAGATACATAGAGATACATAGAGATACATAGAGAGTCATAGAGACATATAAAGACCCATAGAGATACATAGAGACCCATAGAGACACATAGAGATACATAGAGACCCATAGAGATACATAGAGACACATAGAGACTCATAGAGATACATAGAGAGTCATAGAGACACATAGAGACTCATAGATATACATAGAGATACATAGAGACCCATAGAGATACTCTATGATTGTCTATGTGTCTCTATGAGTCTCTGAGTGACTATGAGTGTCTTTGAATGTCTCTATGTGTGTCTCTATGTGTCTCTGTGTGTCTCTGTGTGTCTCTATGTGTCTCAGTGAGTGTCTATGAGTGTCTCTGTGTGTCTACGTGTCTCTATGAGTGTCTCTGTGTTTCTATGAGTGTCTCTATGAGTCTCTATGTGTCTCTGTGTGTGTCTCTATGTGTGTCTCTGTGTGTCTCTGAGTGTCTCTATGTGTGTCTCTGTGTGTCTCTGAGTGTCTCTATGTGTCTCTCTGTGTCTCTATGTGTCTCTATGAGTGTCTCTACGTGTCTATGAGTGTCTCTATGTGTGTCTCTGTGTGTCTCTGAGTGTCTCTATGAGTCTCTATGTGTCTCTGTGTGTGTCTCTATGTGTCTCTGTGTGTCTCTATGAGTGTCTCTATGTGTCTCTGAGTGTCTCTATGAGTGTCTCTACGTGTGTCTATGTGTCTCTATGAGTGTCTCTACGTGTCTCTGAGTGTCTCTATGTGTGTCTCTGTGTGTCTCTGAGTGTCTCTGAGTCTCTATGTGTCTCTGTGTGTGTCTCTATGTGTCTATGTGTGTCTCTATGAGTGTCTCTATGTGTCTCTGTGTGTCTCTATGAGTGTCTCTATGTGTCTTTACGTGTGTCTGAGTGTCTCTATGAGTGTCTCTGTGTGTCTCTGAGTGTCTCTATGAGTCTCTATGTGTCTCTGTGTGTCTCTGAGTGTCTCTATGTGTCTCTATGTGTCTCTATGTGTCTCTGTGTGTCTCTATGAGTGTCTCTACGTGTCTCTGAGTGTCTCTATGTGTGTCTCTGTGTGTCTCTGAGTGTCTCTGAGTGTCTCTATGTGTCTCTGAGTGTCGCTATGAGTGTCTCTACGTGTCTCTGAGTGTCTCTATGAGTGTCTCTACGTGTGTCTATGTGTCTCTATGAGTGTCTCTGTGTGTCTCTGAGTGTCTCTATGAGTCTCTTTGTGTCTCTGTGTGTGTCTCTATCTGTCTCTGTGTGTCTCTATGAGTGTCTCTGTGTGTCTCTACGTGTCTCTGTGTGTGTCTCTATGAGTGTCTCTATGTGTGTCTATGTCTCTATGAGTGTCTATGAGTGTCTCTATGAGTGTCTCTATGTGTCTCTGAGTGTCTCTATGTGTCTCTATGTGTCTCTGTGTGTGTCTCTATGTGTCTCTATGTCTCTATGAGTGTCTCTACGTGTCTCTGAGTGTCTCTATGAGTGTCTCTACGTGTGTCTATGTGTCTCTATGAGTGTCTCTGTGTGTCTCTGAGTGTCTCTATGCGTCTCTATGTGTCTCTGTGTGTGTCTCTATGTGTCTCTGTGTGTCTCTATGAGTGTCTCTATGTGTCTCTACGTGTCTCTGTGTGTGTCTCTATGAGTGTCTCTATGTGTGTCTATGTGTCTCTGAGTGTCTCTATGAGTGTCCCTGTGTGTCTATGTGTCTCTATGAGTGTCTATGAGTGTCTCTATGAGTGTCTCTTTGAGTGTCTATGTGTCTATGAATGCCTCTACGTGTCTCTGTGTGTGTCTCTGTGTCTGTGTCTCTGTGTGTGTCTACAGGAGGTGCCTAGTGGGACAAACTCTGTCTCTCTGTGTGTGTCTCTGTGTGTGTCTACAGGAGGTGCCTAGTGGGACAAACTCTGTCTCTCTGTGGTCTCTGGCCCCCCATTCTCTGTGTGTCTACGTGTCTCTCTGTGTGTCTATGTCTCTATGTGTGTCTCTATGTGTGTCTCTATGTGTGTGTCTATGAGTGTCTATGTGTCTCTGTGTGTGTCTCTGTGTGTGTCTCTGTGTGTCTATGTGTCTCTGTGTCTGTCTACAGGAGGTGCCTAGTGGGACAAACTCTGTCTCTCTGTGGTCTCTGGCCCCCCATTCTCTGTGTGTCTACGTGTCTCTCTGTGTGTCTATGTCTCTATGTGTGTCTATGTGTCTCTGTGTCTCTATGAGTGTCTATGTGTCTCTGTGTGTCTCTATGAGTGTCTCTGTGTGTGTCTACAGGAGGTGCCTAGTGGGACAAACTCTGTCTCTCTGTGGTCTCTGGCCCCCCATTCTCTGTGTGTCTACGTGTCTCTGTGTGTGTCTCTACGTGTCTCTGTGTGTCTATGTGTCTCTGTGTCTGTCTACAGGAGGTGCCTAGTGGGACAAACTCTGTCTCTCTGTGGTCTCTGGCCCCCCATTCTCTGTGTGTCTACGTGTCTCTCTGTGTGTCTATGTCTCTATGTGTGTCTCTATGTGTCTCTGTGTGTATCTGTGAGTGTCTCTGTGTGTGTCTCTGTGTGTGTCTCTGTGTGTCTCTGTGTGTGTCTCTGTGTGTGTCTACAGGAGGTGCCTAGTGGGACAAACTCTGTCTCTCTGTGTGTGTCTCTGTGTGTGTCTCTGTGTCTCTCTGTGTGTGTCTCTGTGTGTGTCTACAGGAGGTGCCTAGTGGGACAAACTCTGTCTCTCTGTGTGTGTCTCTGTGTGTGTCTATGTGTCTATGTGTCTCTGTGTGTCTACGTGTCTCTATGTGTGTCTATGTCTCTATGTGTCTCTGTGTGTCTCTGTGTCTCTATGAGTGTCTCTATATGTGTCTCTATGAGTCTCTGTGTGTCTCTGTGTGTGTCTATGTGTCTCTGTGTGTGTCTACAGGAGGTGCCTAGTGGGACAAACTCTGTCTCTCTGTGTGTGTCTCTGTGTGTGTCTCTGTGTCTGTCTACAGGAGGTGCCTAGTGGGACAAACTCTGTCTCTCTGTGTGTGTCTCTGTGTGTGTCTTTGTGTGTCTCTGTGTGTGTCTACAGGAGGTGCCTAGTGGGACAAACTCTGTCTCTCTGTGTGTGTCTCTGTGTGTGTCTCTGTGTCTGTCTACAGGAGGTGCCTATTGGGACAAACTCTGTCTCTCTGTGTGTGTCTCTGTGTGTGTCTTTGTGTGTCTCTGTGTGTGTCTACAGGAGGTGCCTAGTGGGACAAACTCTGTCTCTCTGTGTGTGTCTCTGTGTGTGTCTCTGTGTCTGTCTACAGGAGGTGCCTAGTGGGACAAACTCTGTCTCTCTGTGTGTGTCTCTGTGTGTGTCTTTGTGTGTGTCTCTGTGTGTGTCTCTGTGAGTGTCTCTGTGAGTGTCTCTGTGTGTCTATGAGTGACTCTACGTGTCTATGTGTGTGTCTCTGTGTCTGTCTACAGGAGGTGCCTAGTGGGACAAACTCTGTCTCTCTGTGTGTGTCTCTGTGTCTGTCTACAGGAGGTGCCTAGTGGGACAAACTCTGTCTCTCTGTGGTCTCTGGCCCCCCATTCTCTCCACTGCTGCCGGATTCGAGCGTCGCTGGACTATGAGGGAGCCTCTTGGGGGGCTTGGGGGGAGGAGTCTTGCGCCGTGACGTCACAAAGGGGTGAGGGGGGGAGGAGTCTCGCGCCGTGATGTCACAAAGGGGTGAGGGTGAGGGGGGGAGGAGTCTCGCGCCGTGATGTCACAAAGGGGTGAGGGTGTGGGGGGGAGGAGTCTCGCACCGTGATGTCACAAAGGGGTGAGGGGGGAGGAGTCTTGCGCCGTGACGTCACAAAGGGGTGAGGGTGAGGGGGGGGAGGAGTCTCGCGCCG
>NW_027423060.1:47500-65000 GCF_048934315.1 Petromyzon marinus | reverse complement strand
GTGAGCGGGTGAGTGTCTAAGTGAGTGTCTAAGTGCGTGTCTAAGTGAGTGAGTGTCTAAGTGAGTGTCTAAGTGAGTGTCTAAGTGAGTGAGTGTCTAAGTGAGTGTCTAAGTGGGTGAGTGTCTAAGTGAGTGTCTAAGTGAGTGTCTAAGTGAGTGAGTTTCTAAGTGAGTGTCTAAGTGAGTGGGTGTCTAAGTGAGTGTCTAAGTGAGTGAGTGTCTAAGTGAATGTCTAAGTGAGTGTCTAATTGAGTGAGTGTCTAAGTGAGTGTCTAAGTGTGTGGGTGTCTAAGTGAGTGTCCAAGTGAGTGAGTGTCTAAGTGAGTGTCTAAGTGCGTGTCTAAGTGAGTGAGTGTCTAAGTGAGTGTCTAAGTGAGTGTCTAAGTGAGTGAGTGTCTAAGTGAGTGTCTAAGTGGGTGAGTGTCTAAGTGAGTGTCTAAGTGAGTGTCTAAGTGAGTGAGTTTCTAAGTGAGTGTCTAAGTGAGTGGGTGTCTAAGTGAGTGTCTAAGTGAGTGAGTGTCTAAGTGAATGTCTAAGTGAGTGTCTAATTGAGTGAGTGTCTAAGTGAGTGTCTAAGTGTGTGGGTGTCTAAGTGAGTGTCCAAGTGAGTGTCTAAGTGAGTGTCTAAGTGAGTGAGTGTCTAAGTGAGTGTCTAAGTGAGTGTCTAAGTGAGTGTCTAAGTGTGTGGGTGTCTAAGTGAGTGTCTAAGTGAGTGTCTAAGTGAGTGTCTAAGTGAGTGAGTGTCTAAGTGAGTGTCTAAGTGAGTGTCTAAGTGAGTGTCTAAATGAGTGTTGAAGTGAGTGTCTAAGTAAGTGTCTAAGTGAGTGTCTAAGTGAGTGAGTGTCTAAGTGAGTGTCTAAATGAGTGTCTAAGTGAGTGAGTGTCTAAGTGAGTGTCTAAATGAGTGTCTAAGTGAGTGTATAAGTGAGTGTCTAAGTGAGTGAGTGTCTAAATGAGTGTCTAAGTGAGTGTATAAGTGAGTGTCTAAGTGAGTGAGTGTCTAAGTGAGTGTCTAAGTGAGTGTCTAAGTGAGTGTCTAAGTGCGTGTCTAAGTGAGTGAGTGTCTAAGTGAGTGTCTAAGTGAGTGTCTAAGTGAGTGAGTGTCTAAGTGAGTGTCTAAGTGGGTGAGTGTCTAAGTGAGTGTCTAAGTGAGTGTCTAAGTGAGTGTCTAAGTGAGTGAGTTTCTAAGTGAGTGTCTAAGTGAGTGCGTGTCTAAGTGAGTGTCTAAGTGAGTGAGTGTCTAAGTGAATGTCTAAGTGAGTGTCTAAGTGTGTGGGTGTCTAAGTGAGTGTCCAAGTGAGTGTCTAAGTGAGTGAGTGTCTAAGTGAGTGTCTAAGTGAGTGTCTAAGTGTGTGGGTGTCTAAGTGAGTGTCTAAGTGAGTGTCTAAGTGAGTGTCTAAGTGAGTGAGTGTCTAAGTGAGTGTCTAAGTAAATATCTAAGTGAGTGTCTAAGTGAGTGTCTAAGTGAGTGTCTAAGTGTCTAAGTGAGTGTCTAAGTGAGTGTTGAAGTGAGTGTCTAAGTAAGTATCTAAGTGAGTGTCTAAGTGAGTGAGTGTCTAAGTGAGTGTCTAAGTGAGTGTCTAAGTGAGTGTCTAAGTGTGTGGGTGTCTAAGTGAGTGTCTAAGTGAGTGTCCAAGTGAGTGTCTAAGTGAGTGTCTAAGTGAGTGAGTGTCTAAGTGAGTGTCTAAGTGAGTGTCTAAGTGAGTGTCTAAGTGAGTGTCTAAGTGTGTGGGTGTCTAAGTGAGTGTCTAAGTGAGTGTCTAAGTGAGTGTCTAAGTGAGTGTCTAAGTAAGTGTCTAAGTGAGTGTCTAAGTGAGTGAGTGTCTAAGTGAGTGTCTAAATAAGTGTCTAAGTGAGTGAGTGTCTAAGTGAGTGTCTAAATGAGTGTCTAAGTGAGTGTATAAGTGAGTGTCTAAGTGAGTGAATGTCTAAGTGAGTGAGTGTCTAAGTGAGTGTCTAAATGAGTGTCTAAGTGAGTGTATAAGTGAGTGTCTAAGTGAGTGAGTGTCTCAGTGAGTGTCTAAGTGCGTGTCTAAGTGAGTGAGTGTCTAAGTGAGTGTCTAAGTGAGTGTCTAAGTGAGTGAGTGTCTAAGTGAGTGTCTAAGTGGGTGAGTGTCTAAGTGAGTGTCTAAGTGAGTGTCTAAGTGAGTGAGTTTCTAAGTGAGTGTCTAAGTGAGTGAGTGTCTAAGTGAATGTCTAAGTGAGTGTCTAAGTGTGTGGGTGTCTAAGTGAGTGTCCAAGTGAGTGTCTAAGTCAATGAGTGTCTAAGTGAGTGTCTAAGTGAGTGTCTAAGTGTGTGGGTGTCTAAGTGAGTGTCTAAGTGAGTGTCTAAGTGAGTGTCTAAGTGAGTGAGTGTCTAAGTAAATGTCTAAGTGAGTGTCTAAGTGAGTGTCTAAGTGAGTGTCTAAGTGAGTGTCTAAGTGTCTAAATGAGTGTCTAAGTGAGTGTTGAAGTGAGTGTCTAAGTAAGTATCTAAGTGAGTGTCTAAGTGAGTGAGTGTCTAAGTGAGTGTCTAAATGAGTGTCTAAGTGAGTGTCTAAGTGTGTGGGTGTCTAAGTGAGTGTCTAAGTGAGTGTCTAAGTGAGTGTCTAAGTGAGTGTCTAAGTGAGTGAGTATCTAAGTGAGTGTCTAAGTGAGTGTCTAAATAAGTGTCTAAGTGAGTGTCTAAGTGTGTGGGTGTCTAAGTGAGTGTCTAAGTGAGTGTCTATATGTCTAAGTGAGTGTCTAAGTGAGTGTCTAAGTGAGTGAGTGTCTAAGTGACTGTCTAAGTGAGTGTCTAAGTGAGTGAGTGTCTAAGTGAGTGAGTGTCTAAGTGAGTGTCTAAGTGAGTGAGTGTCTAAGTGAGTGTCTAAGTGAGTGTCTAAGTGAGTGTCTAAGTGAGTGTCCAAGTGAGTGGGGGTCTAAGTGAGTGTCTAAGTGAGTGTCCAAGTGAGTGTCTAAGTGAGTGAATGTCTAAGTCAGTGTCTAAATGAGTGAGTGTCTAAGTGAGTGAGTGTCTAAGTGAGTGTCTAAGTGAGTGTTTAAGTGAGTGTCTAAGTGAGTGTCTAAGTGAGTGAGTGTCTAAGTGAGTGAGTGTCTAAGTGAGTGAGTGTCTAAGTGAGTGTCTAAGTGAGTGTCTAAGTGAGTGAGTGTCTAAGTGAGTGTCTAAGTGAGTGTCTAAGTGAGTGAGTGTCTAAGTGAGTGTCTAAGTGAGTGAGTGTCTAAGTGAGTGAGTGTCTAAGTGAGTGTCTAAGTGAGTGTCTAAGTGAGCGTCTAAGTGAGTGAGTGTTTAAGTGAGTGAGTGTCTAAGTGAGTGTATAAGTGAGTGTCTAAGTGAGTGAGTGTCTAAGTGAGTGAGTGGCTAAGTGAGTGTCTATGTGAGTGTCTAAGTGAGTGGGTGTCTAATTGAGTGTCTAAGTGAGTCTCTAAGTGAGTGAGTGTCTAAGTGAGTGTCTAAGTGAGTGAGTGTCTAAGTGAGTTTGTGTCTAAGTGAGTGGTTGTCTAAGTGAGTGAGTGTCTAAGTGAGTGTCTAAGTGAGTGTCTAAGTGAGTGTCTAAGTGAGTGAGTGTTTAAATGAGTGTCTAAGTGAGTGTATAAGTGTCTAAGTGAGTGTCTAAGTGAGTGTCTAAGTGAGTGAGTGTCTAAGTGAGTGTCTAAGTGAGTGGGGGTCTAAGTGAGTGTCTAAGTGAGTGTCTAAGTGAGTGATTGCCTAAGTGAGTGTCTAAGTGAGTGCGGGTCTAAGTGAGTGTCTAAGTGTGTGTCTTAGTTAGTGTCTAATTGTCTAAGTGAGTGTCTAAGTGAGTGTCTAAGTGAGTGTCTATGTGAGTGAGTGTCTAAGTGAGTGGGTGTCTAAGTGAGTGTCTAAGTGAGTGTCTAAGTGAGTGAGTGTCTAAGTGAGTGAGTGTCTAAGTGAGTGTCTAAGTGAGTGAGTGTCTAAGTGAGTGAGTGTCTAAGTGAGTGTCTAAGTGAGTGTCTACGTGAGTGTCTAAGTGAGTGTCTAAGTGAGTGTTTAAGTGAGTGTCTAAGTGAGTGTCTAAGTGAGTGAGTGTCTAAGTGAGTGTCTAAGTGAGTGAGTGTCTAAGTGAGTGTCTAAGTGAGTGTCTAAGTGAGTGAGTGTCTAAGTGAGTGTCTAAGTGAGTGAGTGTCTAAGTGAGTGAGTGTCTAAGTGAGTGTCTATGTGAGTGTCTAAGTGAGTGGGTGTCTAATTGATTGTCTAAGTGAGTCTCTAAGTGAGTGAGTGTCTAAGTGAGTGTCTAAGTGAATGTCTAAGTTAGTGAGTGTCTAAATGAGTGTCTAAGTGAGTGAGTGTCTAAGTGAGTGAGTGTCTAAGTGAGTGAGTGTCTAAGTGAGTGTCTAAGTGAGTGGTTGTCTAGGTGAGTGTCTAAGTGAGTGTCTAAGTGACTGTCTAAGTGAGTGTCTAAGTGAGTGAGTGTCTAAGTGAGTGTCTAAGTGAGTGTCTAATTGTCTAAGTGAGTGTCTAAGTGAGTGAGTGTCTAAGTGACTGTCTAAGTGACTGTCTAAGTGAGTGTCTAAGTGAGTGTCTAAATGAGTGTCTAAGTGAGTGAGTGTCTAAGTGAGTGTCTAAGTGAGTGTCTAAGTGAGTGAGTGTCTAAGTGAGTGTCCAAGTGAGTGTCTAAGTGTCTAAGTGAGTGTCTAAGTGAGTGTCTAAATGAGTGTCTAAGTGAGTGAGTGTCTAAGTAAGTGAGTGTCTAAGTGAGTGCCTAAGTGAGTGATTGTCTAAGTGAGTGTCTAAGTGAGTGTCTAAGTGAATGTCTAAGTGAGTGTCTAAGTGAGTGTCTAAGTGAGTGAGTGTCTAAGTGAGTGTCTAAGTGAGTGTCTAAGTGAGTGAGTGTTTAAGTGAATGATTGTCTAAGTGAGTGTCTAAGTGAGTGTCTAAGTGAGTGTCTAAGTGAGTGATTGTCTAAGTGAGTGTCTAAGTGAGTGTCTATGTGTCTAAGTGAGTGTCTAAGTGAGTGTCTAAGTGAGTGTCTAAGTGAGTGATTGTCTAAGTGAGTGTCTAAGTGATTGAGTGTCTAAGTGAGTGAGTGTCTAAGTGAGTGTCTAAGTGAGTGTCTAAGTGAGTGAGTGTCTAAGTGAGTGATTGTCTAAGTGAGTGTCTAAGTGAGTGTCTAAGTGAGTGAGTGTCTAAGTGAGTGTCAAAGTGAGTGTCTAAGTAAGTGTCTAAGTGAGTGTCTAAGTGAGTGTCTAAGTGTCTAAGTGAGTGTCTAAGTGAGTGTCTAAGTGAGTGAGTGTCTAAGTAAGTGTCTAAGTGAGTGTCTAAGTGAGTGTCTAAGTGAGTGTCTAAGTGAGTGAGTGTCTAAGTGAGTGTCTAAGTGAGTGTCTAAGTGAGTGAGTGTCTAAGTGAGTGTCAAAGTGAGTGTCTAAATAAGTGTCTAAGTGAGTGTCTAAGTGAGTGTCTAAGTGAGTGTCTAAGTGTCTAAGTGAGTGTCTAAGTGAGTGTCTAAGTGAGTGAGTGTCTAAGTGAGTGTCTAAGTGTCTAAGTGAGTGTCTAAGTGAGTGTCTAAGTGAGTGTCTAAGTGAGTGTCTAAGTGAGTGATTGTCTAAGTGAGTGTCTAAGTGAATCTGCTCCACCACCCACCCCTCTCACCTCCTCAGCCAATGACAGCCGTCCAATCACACGGCCCCGTGACCCACTACACCGTCACGTGGTCCACCCGGAGAGGGGCGTGGCATGGGCCGGGGGAGGGGCCAGAGTCGGGGGCGTGGCCGAGCGAGGGGGCGGGGGCGTGGCCAGATCCGGGGGAGTGGCCGAGCGAGTGGGCGGGGCCGAGCGAGGGGGCGGTGCCGAGCGAGGGGGCGGGGCCGGGGCCAGGTCCGGGCGAGTGGCCGAGCGAGTGGGCGGAGCCGAGCGAGGGGGCGGGGCCGGGGCCTGGTCCGGAGGAGTGGCCGAGCGAGGGGGCGGGGCCGAGCGAGGGGGCGTGGCCGAGCGAGGGGGCGGGGCCGGGGCCAGGTCCGGGGGAGTGGCCTGGCGAGGGGGCGGGGCCGGGGGAGGAGCCGTGGGGTGAGCCACGCCCCCTGTGCCACCTAGCGGCTGATGCGCCTCAGTGCTGCGTCTGTGTCATGTCCACGTTACCATGGCCGGGGCCGTGGTTGGTCGAGGTGTGGGCCCACAACGGGGCGGGCAGGTCGGAGGCTCCGGGCAGGCTGGTGGTGTCGGACAAGAGTGAGTAGCCCAAATCGCTCGCTCAGTCACTCACTCAGTCACTCACTCAGTCACTCACTCAGTCACTCAGTCACTCACTCAGTCACTCACTCAGTCAGTCACTCAGTCACTCACTCAGTCACTCAGTCACTCACTCAGTCACTCACTCAGTCACTCAGTCACTCACTCAGTCACTCACTCGCTCAGTCACTCACTCAGTCACTCACTCAGTCACTCACTCAGTCACTCACTCAGTCAGTCAGTCACTCACTCAGTCACTCACTCAGTCAGTCAGTCACTCACTCAGTCACTCAGTCACTTACTCAGTCACTCACTCAGTCACTCACTCAGTCAGTCAGTCACTCAGTCACTCACTCAGTCAGTCACTCACTCAGTCACTCACTCAGTCAGTCAGTCACTCAGTCACTCAGTCAGTCACTCACTCAGTCAGTCACTCACTCAGTCACTCACTCAGTCAGTCAGTCACTCAGTCACTCAGTCAGTCACTCACTCAGTCACTCACTCAGTCACTCAGTCACTCACTCAGTCACTCACTCAGTCACTCACTCAGTCACTCAGTCACTTACTCAGTCAGTCAGTCACTCAGTCAGTCACTCACTCAGTCACTCAGTCACTCACTCAGTCACTCAGTCACTCAGTCAGTCACTCAGTCACTCAGTCACTCAGTCACTCACTCAGTCAGTCACTCACTCAGTCACTCACTCAGTCAGTCACTCACTCAGTCACTCAGTCAGTGACTCACTCAGTCACTCAGTCACTCACTCAGTCACTCAGTCACTCACTCAGTCACTCAGTCACTCACTCAGTCACTCACTCAGACACTCACTCAGTCACTCAGTCACTCACTCAGTCACTCACTCAGTCAGTCAGTCACTCAGTCAGTCACTCAGTCAGTCAGTCACTCACTCAGTCAGTCAGTCACTCAGTCACTCACTCAGTCACTCAGTCAGTCACTCAGTCAGTCACTCAGTCACTCAGTCAGTCAGTCACTCACTCAGTCACTCAGTCAGTCAGTCACTCAGTCAGTCAGTCACTCACTCAGTCACTCAGTCACTCAGTCACTCACTCAGTCACTCAGTAAGTCACTCAGTCACTCACTCAGTCACTCAGTCAGTCGGTCAGTCACTCAGTCACTCACTCAGTCACTCAGTCAGTCACTCACTCACTCACTCAGTCACTCACTCAGTCACTCAGTCACTCACTCAGTCACTCACTCAGTCACTCAGTCACTCACTCAGTCACTCAGTCAGTCACTCAGTCACTCACTCACTCAGTCACTCAGTCACTCAGTCAGTCACTCAGTCAGTCACTCAGTCAGTCAGTCACTCAGTCAGTCACTCAGTCACTCAGTCACTCACTCAGTCACTCACTCAGTTACTCACTCAGTTACTCACTCAGTCACTCACTCACTCAGTCAGTCACTCAGTCACTCACTCACTCAGTCACTCAGTCAGTCACTCAGTCACTCAGTCACTCAGTCAGTCACTCACTCAGTCACTCAGTCACTCACTCACTCACTCAGTCACTCACTCAGTCACTCACTCACTCACTCAGTCACTCACTCACTCAGTCACTCACTCAGTCACTCACTCACTCAGTCACTCACTCAGTCAGTCACTCAGTCACTCACTCAGTCACTCACTCAGTCACTCAGTCAGTCACTCACTCAGTCACTCACTCATTCACTCAGTCAGTGACTCACTCAGTTACTCACTCAGTTACTCACTCAGTCACTCACTCAGTCACTCACTCAGTCACTCAGTCACTCAATCAGTCAGTCACTCAGTCACTCAGTCACTCAGTCAGTCACTCAGTCACTCACTCACTCACTCAGTCACTCAGTCAGTCACTCAGTCACTCAGTCACTCACTCAGTCACTCAGTCAGTCACTCACTCACTCACTCAGTCACTCACTCAGTCACTCACTCACTCACTCAGTCACTCACTCACTCACTCAGTCACTCACTCAGTCACTCACTCACTCAGTCAGTCACTCAGTCACTCACTCAGTCACTCAGTCACTCACTCAGTCACTCAGTCAGTCACTCACTCAGTCACTCACTCAGTCACTCAGTCAGTCACTCACTCAGTTACTCACTCAGTTACTCACTCAGTCACTCACTCAGTCACTCACTCAGTCACTCAGTCACTAAGTCACACAGTCAGTCACTCAGTCACTCACTCAGTCAGTCACTCAGTCACTCACTCAGTTACTCACTCAGTCACTCACTCAGTCAGTCAGTCACTCACTCAGTCACTCAGTCAGTCACTCACTCAGTCACTTAGTCACTCACTCAGTCACTTACTGAATCACTCAGTCAGTCACTCAGTCACTCAGTCAGTCACTAAGTCACTCACTCAGTCAGTCACTCACTTAATCACTCAGTCACTCACTTAATCACTCAGTCACTCACTCAGTCACTCAGTCACTCACTCAGTCACTCACTCACTCATTCACTCAGTAAGTCACTCAGTCACTCACTCAGTCACTCAGTCACTCACTCAGTCACTCACTCACTCACTCATTCACTCAGTAAGTCACTCACTTACTGAATCACTCAGTCAGTCACTCAGACACTCAGTCACTCACTCAGTCACTCACTCACTCACTCAGTCACTTACTCAGTCACTTAATCACTCAGTCACTCAGTCACTCAGTCAGTCACTCAGTCACTCAGTCAGTCACTCAGTCACTCAGTCAGTCACTCAGTCAGTCACTCACTCAGTCACTCAGTCAGTCACTCAGTCAGTCACTCAGTCACTCAGTCACTCAGTCACGCACTCACTTAATCACCCAGTCACTCAGTCAGTCACTCAGTCACTCACTCAGTCACTCAGTCACTCACTCAGTCACTCACTCAGTCACTCACTCAGTCACTCAGTCAGTCACTCAGTCACTTACTCAGTCACTTAATCACTCAGTCAATCAGTCACTCACTCAGTCACTCAGTCAGTCACTCAGTCACTTACTCAGTCACTTAATCACTCAGTCACTCAGTAACTCAGTCAGTCACTCAGTCACTTACTCAGTCACTCACTCAGTCACTCGCTCAGTCACTCGCTCAGTCACTCACTCAGTCACTCAGTCAGTCACTCACTCAGTCACTCAGTGAGTCACTCACTCAGTCACTCAGTCACTCACTCAGTCATTTACTGAATCACTCAGTCAGTCACTCAGGCAGTCACTCAGTCACTCACTCAGTCAGTCACTCAGTCACTCACTTAATCACTCAGTCACTCACTCAGTCAGTCACTCAGTCACTCACTCAGTCACTCAGTCAGTCAGTCACTCACTTAATCACTCAGTCACTCACTCAGTGACTCACTTAATCACTCAGTCACTCACTCAGTCACTTACTGAATCACTCAGTCAGTCACTCAGTCACTCAGGCAGTCACTCAGTCACTCACTCAGTCACTCACTCACTCACTCACTCATTCACTCAGTAAGTCACTCAGTCACTCACTTACTGAATCACTGTCTCAGTCACTCAGTCACTCACTCAGTCACTCACTCAGTCACTCACTTAGTCACTCAGTAAGTCACTCAGTCACTTACTCAGTCACTTAATAACTCAGTCACTCAGTCACTCACTCAGTCACTCAGTCAGTCACTCAGTCACTTACTCAGTCACTTAATCACTCAGTCACTCAGTCACTCACTCAGTCACTCAGTCAGTCACTCACTCAGTCACTCAGTCAGTCACTCAGTCAGTCACTCAGTCAGTCACTCAGTCACTCAGTCAGTCACTCAGTCACTCACTCAGTCAGTCACTCAGTCACTCACTTAATCACTCAGTCACTCACTCAGTCAGTCACTCAGTCACTCACTCAGTCACTCAGTCAGTCAGTCAGTCACTCACTTAATCACTCAGTCACTCACTTAATCACTCAGTCACTCACTCAGTCACTCAGTCACTTACTTAATCACTCAGTCACTCACTCAGTCACTCAGTCACTCAGTCAGTCACTCACTCACTCACTCATTCACTCAGTAAGTCACTCAGTCACTCACTTACTGAATCACTCAGTCAGTCACTCAGTCACTCACTTAATCACTCACTCAGTCACTCAGGCACTCACTCAGTCACTCACTCAGTCACTCAGTCAGTCACTCAGTCAGTCACTTAATCACTCAGTCACTCAGTCAGTCAGTCACTCAGTCACTCAGTCACTCACTTACTGAATCACTCAGTCAGTCACTCAGTCACTCACTTAATCACTCACTCAGTCACTCACTTAATCACTCAGTCACTCAGTCACTCAGTCACTCACTTAATCACTCAGTCAGTCACTCAGTCAGTCACTCAGTCACTTATTCAGTTACTCACTCAGTCACTTAATCACTCAGTTACTCAGTCAGTCACTCAGTCAGTCACTCAGTCACTCAGTCAGTCACTCACTCACTCAGTCACTCAGTCAGTCACTCAGTCACTCACTCAGTCACTCACTTACTGAATCACTCAGTCAGTCACTCAGTCAGTCACTCAGTCACTCAGTCAGTCGGTCAGTCACTCACTTAATCATTCAGTCACTCGCTCAGTCATTCAGTCAGTCACTCAGTCACTCACTTAATCACTCAGTTACTCAGTCAGTCGGTCAGTCACTCAGTCACTCAGTCAGTCACTCAGTCACTCACTCAGTCACTCAGTCACTCAGTCAGTCACTCACTCAGTCACTCAGTCACTCAGTCAGTCACTCAGTCACTCACTCAGTCAGTCACTCAGTCAGTCAGTCGCTCAGTCACTCACTTACTGAATCACTCAGTCAGTCACTCAGTCAGTCACTCAGTCAGTCATCACTCACTTAATCACTCAGTCAGTCAGTCGCTCAGGTCACTCACCACCCACTCACCACTCACTCACTCACTCACCCACTCACCCACTCACCACTCACCCACTCACCCACTCACTCACTCACCCACCCACCCACCCACTCACCCACCCACTCACCCACTCACTCACTCACCACTCACTCACTCACCCACTCACCCACTCACCACTCACCCACTCACCCACTCACTCACTCACCCACTCACCCACCCACTCACTCACTCACTCACTCACCCACTCACCCACTCACTCACCCACTCACTCACTCACCCACTCACTCACCCACCCACCCACTCACCCACCCGCTCACCCACCCACTCACTCACTCACTCACCCACTCACTCACTCACCCACTCACTCACTCACTCACCCACTCACTCACCACTCACCCACTCACCCACTCACTCACTCACCCACTCACTCACTCACCCACTCACTCACTCACCCACCCACTCACCCACTCACCCCACCCACTCACTCACTCACCCACCCACTCACTAACCCACTCACTCACCCACTCACTCACCCACTCACTCACTCACCACTCATTCACTCACTCACTCACCCACCCACTCACTAACCCACTCACTCACTCACCCACTCACTCACTCACCCACCCACTCACTGACCCACTCACCAACCCACCCACCCACTCACTCACTCACCCACTCACCACTCATTCACTCACTCACCCGACTCGCTCACCCACTCACCCACTCACTCACTCACCCACTCACTCACTCACTCACCCACCCACTCACTCACCCACTCACCCACCCACTCACTCACCCACTCACTCACCCACTCACTCACCCACTCACCCACCCACTCACTCATTCACTCACCCACTCACTCACCCACTCACTCACTCACCCACTCACTCACCACCCACACACTCACTCACCCACTCACTCACCCACCCACTCACTCACTCACTAACCCACTCACAACCCACTCACCACTCACACCCACTCACCCACCCACTCACTCACTCACTCACCCACTCACTAACCCACTCACTCACTCACCACTCACCCACTCACCCACTCACCACTCACCCACTCACCCACCCACTCACTCACTCACCCACTCACTAACCCACTCACTCACTCACCACTCACCCACTCACCCACTCACTCACTCACCCACTCACCCACCCACTCACCCACTCACTCACCCACTCACTCACCCACTTCACTCACTCATTCACTCACCCACTCACTCACCCACTCACTCACTCACCCACCTACTCACCCACTCACTCACTCACCCACTCACTCAATCACTCACCCACTCACTCACTCACTCACCCACTCACTCACTCACTCACCCACTCACTCACTCACCACTCATTCACTCACTCACTCACCCACTCACTCAATCACTCACCCACTCACTCACTCACTCACCCACTCACTCACTCACCCACTCACTCACTCACCACTCATTCACTCACTCACTCACCCACTCACTAACCCACTCACTCACTCACCCACTCACTAACCCACTCACTCACTCACCCACTCACTCACTCACCCACTCACTCACTCACCCACTCACTAACCCACTCACTCACACCACTCACTCACTCACCCACTCACTCACTCACCCACTCACTCACTCACCCACTCACCCACCCACTCACCCACTCACTCACCCACTCACCCACTCACTCACTCACTCACCCACTCACTCACCCACTCACTCACCCACCCACCCACCCACTCACCCACCCACTCACCCACTCACTCACTCACCCACTCACCCACTCACTCACCCACTCACCCACTCACTCACTCACCCACTCACCCACCCACCCACTCACTCACCCACTCACTCACCCACTCACTCACCCACTCACCCACCCACTCACTCACTCACCCACTCACTCACCCACTCACTCACCCACTCACCCACTCACTCACCCACTCACCCACTCACTCACTCACCCACTCACTCACTCACCCACTCACCCACCCACTCACCCACTCACTCACCCACTCACCCACTCACTCACTCACTCACCCACTCACTCACCCACTCACCTCACCCACCCACTCACCCACCCACTCACCCACTCACTCACTCACCCACTCACCCACTCACTCACCCACTCACGCACTCACTCACTCACCCACTCACCCACCCACCCACTCACTCACCCACTCACTCACCCACTCACTCACCCACTCACCCACCCACTCACTCACTCACCCACTCACTCACCCACTCACTCACCCACTCACCCACTCACTCACCCACTCACCCACTCACTCACTCACCCACTCACCCACTCACTCACTCACCCACTCACACACCCACTCACTCACTCACCCACTCACTCACCCACTCACTCACCCACTCACCCACTCACTCACTCACCCACTCACCCACTCACTCACCCACCCACTCACTCACCACTCATTCACCCACTCACTCACCCACTCACTCACCCACTCACCCACTCACTCACCCACCCACTCACTCACCACTCATTCACCACTCACTCACTCACTCACCCACTCACCCACTCACTCACCCACTCACTCACTCACCCACTCACTCACCCACTCACTCACCCACTCACCCACTCACTCACTCACCCACTCACTCACCCACTCACCCACTCACTCACCCACTCACTCACCCACTCACTCACCCACTCACCCACTCACTCACTCACCCACTCACCCACTCACTCACCCACCCACTCACTCACCACTCATTCACCCACTCACTCACCCACTCACTCACCCACTCACCCACTCACTCACCCACCCACTCACCCACTCACTCACTCACCCACTCACTCACCCACTCACTCACTCACTCACCACTCACTCACCCACTCACTCACCACTCATTCACCACTCACTCACTCACCCACTCACCCACTCACTCACCCACTCACTCACTCACCCACTCACTCACCCACTCACTCACCCACTCACCCACTCACTCCACTCACCCACTCACCCACTCACTCACCCACTCACTCACTCACCTCACTCACCACCCACTCACCCACTCACCCACTCACTCACTCACCCACTCACTCACCCACTCACTCACCCACTCACCCACTCACCCCACTCACTCACTCACCCACTCACCCTCACTCACCCACCCACTCACTCACCACTCATTCACCCACTCACTCACCCACTCACTCACCCACTCACCCACTCACTCACCCACCCACTCACTCACCACTCATTCACCACTCACTCACTCACCCACTCACCCACTCACTCACCCACTCACTCACTCACCCACTCACTCACCCACTCACTCACCCACTCACCCACTCACTCACTCACCCACTCACTCACCCACTCACCCACTCACTCACTCACCCACCACTCACCCACTCACTCACCCACTCACCCACTCACTCACTCACTCACCCACTCACCCACTCACTCACCCACCCACTCACTCACCACTCATTCACCCACTCACTCACCCACTCACTCACCCACTCACCCACTCACTCACCCACCCACTCACCCACTCACTCACTCACCCACTCACTCACCCACTCACTCACTCACTCACCACTCACTCACCCACTCACTCACCACTCATTCACCACTCACTCACTCACCCACTCACTCACCCACCCACTCACCCACTCACTCACTCACCCACTCACTCACCCACTCACCCACTCACTCACCCACCCACTCACTCACCACTCATCCACCCACTCACTCACTCACTCACCACCCACTCACTCACCCACTCACTCACTCACCCACTCACTCACTCACCCACCCACTCACTCACCCACTCACTCACTCACCCACTCACTCACCCACTCACACCCACTCACTCACTCACCCACTCACTCACTCACCCACTCACCCACTCACCCACTCACTCACTCACCCACTCACTCACTCACCCACTCACCCACTCACTCACCCACTCACTCACTCACCCACTCACTCACCCACCCACTCACTCACCCACCCACTCACTCACCCCACTCACTCACTCACCCACCCACTCACTCACTCACTCACCCACTCACCCACTCACTCACCCACTCACTCACTCACTCACCCACTCACCCACTCACCCACTCACTCACCCACCCACTCACTCACCCACTCACTCACCACTCATTCACCACTCACTCACTCACCCACTCACTCACCCACCCACTCACCCACTCACTCACTCACCCACTCACTCACCCACTCACCCACTCACTCACCCACCCACTCACTCACCACTCATCCACCCACTCACTCACTCACTCACCACCCACTCACTCACCCACTCACTCACTCACTCACCCACTCACTCACTCACCCACCCACTCACTCACCCACTCACCCACTCACTCACCCACCCACTCACTCACCACTCATCCACCCACTCACTCACTCACTCACCACCCACTCACTCACCCACTCACTCACTCACTCACCCACTCACTCACTCACCCACCCACTCACTCACCCACTCACTCACTCACCCACTCACTCACCCACTCACCCACTCACTCACTCACCCACTCACTCACTCACCCACTCACCCACTCACCCACTCACTCACTCACCCACTCACTCACTCACCCACTCACCCACTCACTCACCCACTCACTCACTCACCCACTCACTCACCCACCCACTCACTCACCCACCCACTCACTCACCCACTCACTCACTCACCCACCCACTCACTCACTCACTCACCCACTCACCCACTCACTCACCCACTCACTCACTCACTCACCCCACTCACCCACTCACCCACTCACTCACCCACCCACTCACTCACCCACCCACTCACTCACCCACTCACTCACCCACTCACTCACTCACTCACCCACTCACCCACTCACTCACCCACTCACTCACTCACTCACCCACTCACCCACTCACCCACTCACTCACTCACTCACCCACTCACTCACCACACTTACCCACTCCCTCTCTCACCCACCCACCCACTCACCCACTCTCTCACCCACTCACTCACCCACTCACCCACTCACTCACCCACTCACTCACTCACCCACCCACCCACTCACTCACACACTCACTCACCCACTCCACCCACTCACCCACTCACTCACCCACTCACCCACTCACTCACCCATCACACTCACTCACCCACCCACTCACTCACTCACCACTCACTCACCACTCATTCACTCACCCACTCACTCACCCACCCACTCACTCACCCACTCACTCACTCACCTCACTCACCCACTCCACTCACTCACTCACTCACTCACTCACTCCACTCACCCACTCACTCACTCATCCACTCACTCACCCACTCAACTCACCCACTCACCCACTCACTCACTCACCCACTCACCCACTCACTCACCCACCCACTCACTCACCACTCATTCACCCACTCACTCACCCACTCACTCACCCACTCCACTCACCCACTCACCCACTCACTCACCCACCCACTCACCCACTCACTCACTCACCCACTCACTCACCCACTCACTCACTCACTCACCACTCACTCACCCACTCACTCACCACTCATTCACCACTCACCTCTCACCCACTCACCCACTCACTCACCCACTCACTCACTCACCCACTCACTCACCCACTCTACTCACCCACTCACCCACTCACTCACCCACTCACCCACTCACCCACTCACTCACCCACTCACTCACTCACCCACTCACTCACTCACCCACTCACCCACCCACTCACTCACCCACTCACTCACCCACTCACCCACTCACCCACTCACTCACTCACCCACTCACCCACTCACTCACCCACCCACTCACTCACCACTCATTCACCCACTCACTCACCCACTCACCCACTCACTCACCCACCCACTCACTCACCACTCATTCACCACTCACTCACTCACCCACTCACCCACTCACTCACCCACTCACTCACTCACCCACTCACTCACCCACTCACTCACCCACTCACCCACTCACTCACTCACCCACTCACTCACCCACTCACCCACTCACTCACTCACCCACTCACTCACCCACTCACTCACCCACTCACCCACTCACTCACTCACCCACTCACCCACTCACTCACCCACCCACTCACTCACCTCATTCACCCACTCACTCACCCACTCACTCACCCACTCACCCACTCACTCACCCACCCACTCACCCACTCACTCACTCACCCACTCACTCACCCACTCACTCACTCACCACTCACTCACCCACTCACTCACCACTCATTCACCACTCACTCACTCACCCACTCACTCACCCACCCACTCACCCACTCACTCACTCACCCACTCACTCACCCACTCACCCACTCACTCACCCACCCACTCACTCACCACTCATCCACCCACTCACTCACTCACTCACCACCCACTCACTCACCCACTCACTCACTCACTCACCCACTCACTCACTCACCCACCCACTCACTCACCCACTCACTCACTCACCCACTCACTCACCCACTCACCCACTCACTCACTCACCCACTCACTCACTCACCCACTCACCCACTCAC
>NW_027423060.1:0-42500 GCF_048934315.1 Petromyzon marinus | reverse complement strand
GTGTCTCTGTGTGTGTCTCTGTGTGTGTCTCTGTGTGTGTCTCTGTGTGTCTGTGTGTGTGTCTCTGTGTCTCTGTGTGTGTCTCTGTGTGTGTCTCTGTGTGTCTCTGTGTGTGTCTCTGTGTGTCTGTGTGTGTCTCTGTGTGTGTCTCTGTGTGTGTCTCTGTGTGTGTCTCTGTGTCTCTGTGTGTGTCTCTGTGTGTGTCTCTGTGTCTCTGTGTGTGTCTCTGTGTGTGTCTCTGTGTGTGTCTCTGTGTGTCTGTGTGTGTGTCTCTGTGTCTCTGTGTGTGTCTCTGTGTGTGTCTCTGTGTGTCTCTGTGTGTGTCTCTGTGTGTCTGTGTGTGTCTCTGTGTGTGTCTCTGTGTCTCTGTGTGAGTCTCTGTGTCTCTGTGTGTCTCTGTGTCTCTGTGTGTGTCTCTGTGTCTCTCTGTGTGTCTCTGTGTCTCTGTGTGTGTCTCTGTGTGTGTCTCTGTGTGTGTCTCTGTGTCTCTGTGTCTCTGTGTGTGTCTCTGTGTCTCTGTGTGTGTCTCTGTGTCTCTGTGTGTGTCTCTGTGTGTGTCTCTGTGTTTCTGTGTGAGTCTCTGTGTCTCTGTGTGTCTCTGTGTCTCTGTGTGTGTCTCTGTCTCTGTGTGTGTGTCTCTGTGTCTCTGTGTGTGTCTCTGTGTGTGTCTCTGTGTGTGTCTCTGTGTTTCTGTGTGAGTCTCTGTGTCTCTGTGTGTCTCTGTGTCTCTGTGTGTGTCTCTGTGTGTGTCTCTGTGTGTGTATCTATGTCTCTGTGTGTCTCTGTGTGTGTCTCTGTGTGTGTCTCTGTGTCTCTGTGTGTGTCTCTGTGTGTGTCTCTGTGTCTCTGTGTGTGTCTCTGTGTGTGTCTCTGTGTGTGTCTCTGTGTGTCTGTGTGTGTGTCTCTGTGTCTCTGTGTGTGTCTCTGTGTGTGTCTCTGTGTGTCTCTGTGTGTGTCTCTGTGTGTCTGTGTGTGTCTCTGTGTGTGTCTCTGTGTCTCTGTGTGAGTCTCTGTGTCTCTGTGTGTCTCTGTGTCTCTGTGTGTGTCTCTGTGTCTCTCTGTGTGTCTCTGTGTCTCTGTGTGTGTCTCTGTGTGTGTCTCTGTGTGTGTCTCTGTGTCTCTGTGTGTCTCTGTGTCTCTGTGTGTGTCTCTGTGTCTCTGTGTGTGTCTCTGTGTCTCTGTGTGTGTCTCTGTGTGTGTCTCTGTGTTTCTGTGTGAGTCTCTGTGTCTCTGTGTGTCTCTGTGTCTCTGTGTGTGTCTCTGTGTCTCTGTGTGTGTCTCTGTGTCTCTGTGTGTGTCTCTGTGTGTGTCTCTGTGTGTGTCTCTGTGTTTCTGTGTGAGTCTCTGTGTCTCTGTGTGTCTCTGTGTCTCTGTGTGTGTCTCTGTGTGTGTATCTATGTCTCTGTGTGTCACTGTGTGTGTCTCTGTGTGTGTCTCTGTGTCTCTGTGTGTGTCTCTGTGTGTGTCTCTGTGTCTCTGTGTGTGTCTCTGTGTGTGTCTCTGTGTGTGTCTCTGTGTGTCTGTGTGTGTGTCTCTGTGTCTCTGTGTGTGTCTCTGTGTGTGTCTCTGTGTGTCTCTGTGTGTCTGTGTGTGTCTCTGTGTGTGTCTCTGTGTCTCTGTGTGAGTCTCTGTGTCTCTGTGTGTCTCTGTGTCTCTGTGTGTGTCTCTGTGTCTCTCTGTGTGTCTCTGTGTCTCTGTGTGTGTCTCTGTGTGTGTCTCTGTGTGTGTCTCTGTGTCTCTGTGTGTCTCTGTGTCTCTGTGTGTGTCTCTGTGTCTCTGTGTGTGTCTCTGTGTCTCTGTGTGTGTCTCTGTGTGTGTCTCTGTGTTTCTGTGTGAGTCTCTGTGTCTCTGTGTGTCTCTGTGTCTCTGTGTGTGTCTCTGTGTCTCTGTGTGTGTCTCTGTGTCTCTGTGTGTGTCTCTGTGTGTGTCTCTGTGTGTGTCTCTGTGTTTCTGTGTGAGTCTCTGTGTCTCTGTGTGTCTCTGTGTCTCTGTGTGTGTCTCTGTGTGTGTCTCTGTGTGTGTATCTATGTCTCTGTGTGTCACTGTGTGTGTCTCTGTGTGTGTCTCTGTGTCTCTGTGTGTGTCTCTGTGTGTGTCTCTGTGTCTCTGTGTGTGTATCTGTGTCTCTGTGTCTCTGTGTGTGTCTGCAGGCTTCGCACCGTTTGTCTGCTACGATGTGTCTGTCGTGTCTCTCTACCCGCTGGGATGGAGCAACGCAGCAACACTCAGAGTCTACTCACTGGAGGGAGGTAACAACATCAACAACAACAACAACATCAACATCATCATCATCAACAACATCAACATCAACAACATCAACAACAACATCATCAACAACATCAACAACAACATCAACAACAACATCAACAACAACATCAACAACATCATCAACAACATCATCAACAACATCATCATCAAAAACAATAACATCATCAACAACATCATCAACAACAACAACATCAACATCAACAACAACATCAATAACAACATCAACATCATCAACAACATCATCAACAACAACAACATCAACAACAACAACAACATCAACATCAACAACATCAACATCATCAACATCAACAACATCAACAACATCAACAACAACATCATCATCAACAACCACAACAACATCAACAACAACATCAACATCAACAACATCAACAACATCAACAACATCAACATCATCAACATCAACAACATCAACAACATCAACAACAACATCATCATCAACAACCACAACAACATCAACAACAACATCATCAACAACAACATCAACAACAACAACATCATCAACAACAACAACAACATCAACAACATCAACATCAACATCATCAACAACATCAACAACATCAACAACAACAACAACATCAACAACATCAACATCAACAACATCATCATCATCACCAACATCATCAACAACAACATCAACATCACCACCACCAACATCATCACCATCAGCGATTTTTATTGAAAGATGTTAAACTAAAAACGTGGTTATCTCCGTCAACATCATAAACAACAACAACATCAACAACATCAACAACATCAACACCAACATCATCAACATCAACAACAACAACATCAACACCAACAACAACAACAACATCAACAACATCAACAACAACATCAACAACAACATCAACAACATCAACAACAACATCATCAACAACATCAACAACATCAACATCAACAACAACATCAACAACATCATCAACAACATCAACAACATCATCAACAACATCAACAACATCAACATCAACAACAACATCAACAACATCAACAACAACATCATCATCATCAACATCAACAACAACATCAACAACATCAACAACAACATCAACAACATCAACAACAACAACATCAACAACATCAACAACATCAATATCATCAACAACATCAACAACAACAACAACATCAACAACATCATCAACAACAACATCAACAACATCAACAACAACAACAACATCATCAACAACATCAACAACAACATCAACAACAACATCAACAACATCAACAACATCATCAACAACATCATCAACAACAACATCAACAATATCAACAACAACAACATCAACAACATCAACAACAACAACAACATCATCAACAACATCAACAACATCAACAACAACAACATCAACAACATCAACAACATCAACATCAACAACATCAACATCAACAATAACATCAACAACAACAACATCATCAACAACATCATCAACAACATCAACACCAACATCAACAACAACATCAACAACATCATCAACAACATCAACAACAACATCATCAACATCAACAACATCAACAACATCATCAACATCATCAACAACAACATCACCAACATCAACAACATCATCAACAACAACATCAACAACATCAACAACAACAACATCAACAACATCAACAACAACATCATCAACATCAACAACATCATCACCATCACCAACATCAACAACAACATCAACAACAACATCAACATCAACAACATCAACAACAACATCAACAACAACAACATCATCAACAACAACAACATCAACAACATCAACAACAACATCAACAACATCAACAACAACATCACCATCAACAACAACAACATCATCAACATCATCACCAACATCATCACCACCAACATCATCACCATCAGCGATTTTTATTTAAAGATGTTAAACTAAAAACGTGGTTATCTCCGTCACTTGCTCAGCGTTGTTATTGTTGTTTTAAAATAAAATTGCCTGAATAGAATTTAAAATCTTTAATAACGATACAAAGTTAAACTAGGGAATATTGCGGAGAAACAGAATTCACGATTGCTAACAGATGCATCGATCCACACATTCATTTAGAGTTTAATGTTTAAAATAATAAAAATAATAAAAAATATAAAAATATATAAAAAAATAATTTAGCCCGCTCGATGTTTGAAGTCGTCCGTCGGAAATCCCCCTCGAGGCACCCCACCCCCAAACCCCCCCTCAACCCCCACCCCCCGTGGAGGTCACGTGGACACGGGGTGTTGGAGGGCGGGCCTTATGATGGCGCTAAACAAAATGAGATTTTAAATCAATAATACAATTATTAACATTTTCGCAGAAGCGCAAATTCTTCATCTCTCATTGGTGACAATAGTATTGACCTATAAACATTTTTTTAAGGATAAAATATTTTATTTTAGTTCTCCCGTTTGTTCGTTGCGTCTCTGAAGTCCCCCTCGAGGGCCCCCCCGTGGAGGTCACGTGGACGTCGGGGGGCGTGGCCGAGCTGCGGTGGGCGGAGCTCGCGCAGGGCCGCGCGCGTGGATTCGTCGTGGGTCACGTGGTGGAGGTGCGGGGCGGGGACGACTTCCTCGTGACGCACGGTGAGGGGGAGGGGCATGAGGGGGTTGAGGGGCGTGGTGGTGGAGGGGGGTGGGGGAGGGGGCGTGGTGGGAGGGGGCGTGGTGGGAGGGGGCGTGGTGGGAGGGGGCGTGGTGGGGGAGGGGGCGTGGTGGGAGGGGGCGTGGTGGGAGGGGGCGTGGTGGGAGGGGGCGTGGTGGGAGGGGGCGTGGTGGGAGGGGGCGTGGTGGGAGGGGGCGTGGTGGGAGGGGGCGTGGTGGGAGGGGGGTGGGGGCGTGGGGGGTGGGGGCGTGGGGGGAGGGGGTGGGGCGTGGTGGGAGGGGGGTGGTGGGAGGGGGCGTGGTGGGAGGGGGCGTGGTGGGAGGGGGGTGGGGGCGTGGTGGGAGGGGGCGTGGTGGGAGGGGGGTGGGGGCGTGGGGGGTGGGGGCGTGGGGGGAGGGGGTGGGCGTGGTGGGAGGGGGCGTGGTGGGAGGGGGCGTGGTGGGAGGGGCGTGGTGGTGGAGGGGGCGTGGTGGGAGGGGCGTGGTGGTGGAGGGGGCATGGTGGGAGGGGCGTGGTGGGAGGGGCGTGGTGGGAGGGGGGCGTGGTGGGAGGGGCGTGGTGGTGGAGGGGGCATGGTGGGAGGGGCGTGGTGGGAGGGGCGTGGTGGGGGGGGCGTGGTGGGAGGGGCGTGGTGGGAGGGGGGTGGGGGAGGGGGCGTGGTGGGAGGGGCGTGGGGGAGGGGGCGTGGTGGGAGGGGGCGTGGTGGGAGGGGGCGTGGTGGGAGGGGCGTGGTCAGAGGGGGGGCGTGGAAGGGGAGGGGGCGTGGTGGGGTAGGGGGCGTGGTCGGAAGAGGGGGCGTGGTGGTTGTGTGGGAGGGGGCGTGGTTGGAGGGGGGAGGGGCGTGATGGGGGATTGGGGGTGGGGGTCAAATGGGCAGGGAGCGGTGGCGCAAGTGGTGAGCGTACTGAGTGACTAAGTGAGTGAGTGACTGAGTGAGTGACTAAGTGACTGAGTGAGTGACTGAGTGAGTGACTAAGTGACTGAGTGAGTGACTGAGTGACTAAGTGAGTGAGTGACTGAGTGAGTGACTAAGTGACTGAGTGAGTGACTGAGTGACTAAGTGAGTGAGTGACTGAGTGAGTGACTAAGTGACTGAGTGAGTGACTGAGTGACTAAGTGAGTGAGTGACTGAGTGAGTGACTAAGTGACTGAGTGAGTGACTGAGTGACTAAGTGAGTGAGTGACTGAGTGAGTGACTGAGTGAGTGACTAAGTGAGTGACTGAGTGACTAAGTGACTAAGTGAGTGACTGAGTGAGTGACTAAGTGACTGAGTGAGTGACTAAGTGAGTGAGTGACTAAGTGACTAAGTGAGTGAGTGACTAAGTGACTGAGTGACTGAGTGAGTGACTAAGTGACTGAGTGAGTGACTGAGTGACTAAGTGAGTGAGTGACTGAGTGAGTGACTAAGTGACTGAGTGAGTGACTGAGTGACTAAGTGAGTGAGTGACTGAGTGAGTGACTGAGTGAGTGACTAAGTGAGTGACTGAGTGACTAAGTGACTAAGTGAGTGACTGAGTGAGTGACTAAGTGACTGAGTGAGTGACTAAGTGAGTGAGTGACTAAGTGAGTGAGTGACTAAGTGACTGAGTGACTGAGTGAGTGACTAAGTGACTGAGTGAGTGACTGAGTGACTAAGTGAGTGAGTGACTGAGTGAGTGACTGAGTGAGTGACTAAGTGAGTGACTGAGTGACTAAGTGACTAAGTGAGTGACTGAGTGAGTGACTAAGTGACTGAGTGAGTGACTAAGTGAGTGAGTGACTAAGTGACTAAGTGAGTGAGTGACTAAGTGACTAAGTGAGTGACTGAGTGAGTGACTAAGTGAGTGACTGAGTGACTGAGTGAGTGACTAAGTGAGTGACTGAGTGACTGAGTGAGTGACTGAGTGAGTGACTGAGTGAGTGACTGACTGAGTGAGTGACTGAGTGAGTGACTGAGTGACTGAGTGACTGAGTGAGTGACTGAGTGACTAAGTGACTAAGTGAGTGACTGAGTGAGTGACTAAGTGACTGAGTGAGTGACTAAGTGAGTGAGTGACTAAGTGACTAAGTGAGTGACTAAGTGAGTGACTGAGTGACTGAGTGAGTGACTGAGTGAGTGACTGAGTGAGTGACTGAGTGAGTGACTGAGTGAGTGACTGACTGAGTGAGTGACTGAGTGAGTGACTGAGTGACTAAGTGACTAAGTGAGTGACTGAGTGAGTGACTAAGTGAGTGACTGAGTGACTGAGTGACTGAGTGAGTGACTAAGTGAGTGACTGAGTGACTGAGTGAGTGACTGAGTGAGTGACTGAGTGACTAAGTGACTAAGTGAGTGACTGAGTGAGTGACTAAGTGACTGAGTGAGTGACTAAGTGAGTGACTAAGTGAGTGAGTGACTAAGTGAGTGACTGAGTGACTGAGTGAGTGAGTGACTGAGTGAGTGACTAAGTGAGTGACTGACTGAGTGAGTGACTGAGTGAGTGACTGAGTGACTAAGTGACTAAGTGAGTGACTGAGTGAGTGACTAAGTGAGTGACTGAGTGACTGAGTGAGTGACTAAGTGAGTGACTGAGTGACTGAGTGAGTGACTAAGTGAGTGAGTGACTAAGTGACTAAGTGAGTGACTAAGTGAGTGACTGAGTGACTGAGTGAGTGACTGAGTGAGTGACTGAGTGAGTGACTGACTGAGTGAGTGACTGAGTGAGTGACTGAGTGACTAAGTGACTAAGTGAGTGACTGAGTGAGTGACTAAGTGAGTGACTGAGTGACTGAGTGACTGAGTGAGTGACTAAGTGAGTGACTGAGTGAGTGACTGAGTGAGTGACTGAGTGACTAAGTGACTAAGTGAGTGACTGAGTGAGTGACTAAGTGACTGAGTGAGTGACTAAGTGAGTGACTAAGTGACTAAGTGAGTGAGTGACTAAGTGAGTGACTGAGTGACTGAGTGACTGAGTGAGTGACTAAGTGAGTGAGTGACTGAGTGAGTGACTGAGTGAGTGACTGAGTGACTAAGTGACTAAGTGAGTGACTGAGTGAGTGACTAAGTGAGTGACTGAGTGACTGAGTGAGTGACTAAGTGAGTGACTGAGTGACTGAGTGAGTGACTAAGTGAGTGACTAAGTGACTAAGTGAGTGACTAAGTGAGTGACTGAGTGACTGAGTGAGTGACTGAGTGAGTGACTGAGTGAGTGACTGACTGAGTGAGTGACTGAGTGAGTGACTGAGTGAGTGACTGAGTGACTAAGTGACTAAGTGAGTGACTAAGTGAGTGACTGAGTGACTGAGTGACTGAGTGAGTGACTAAGTGAGTGACTGAGTGACTGAGTGAGTGACTGAGTGAGTGACTGAGTGAGTGACTGAGTGAGTGACTGACTGAGTGAGTGACTGAGTGAGTGACTAAGTGACTAAGTGAGTGAGTGACTAAGTGAGTGACTGAGTGACTGAGTGAGTGAGTGACTGAGTGAGTGACTGAGTGAGTGACTAAGTGAGTGACTGAGTGAGTGACTGAGTGAGTGACTGAGTGAGTGACTAAGTGAGTGACTGAGTGAGTGACTAAGTGAGTGACTGAGTGACTGAGTGACTAAGTGAGTGACTGAGTGAGTGACTAAGTGAGTGACTAAGTGAGTGAGTGAGTGACTAAGTGAGTGACTAAGTGAGTGACTGAGTGACTGAGTGAGTGACTGAGTGAGTGACTGAGTGAGTGACTGACTGAGTGAGTGACTGAGTGAGTGACTGAGTGACTAAGTGAGTGACTGAGTGAGTGACTAAGTGAGTGACTGAGTGACTGAGTGAGTGACTAAGTGAGTGACTGACTGACTGAGTGAGAAACTAAGTGACTGACTAAGTGAGTGACTGAGTGACTAAGTGAGTGACTAAGTGAGTGACTGAGTGAGTGACTAAGTGAGTGACTGAGTGAGTGACTAAGTGACTAAGTGAGTGACTGAGTGAGTGACTAAGTGAGTGACTGACTGACTGAGTGAGAAACTAAGTGAGTGACTAAGTGAGTGACTGAGTGACTAAGTGAGTGACTAAGTGAGTGACTGAGTGACTAAGTGACTAAGTGAGTGACTGAGTGAGTGACTAAGTGACTGAGTGAGTGACTAAGTGAGTGAGTGACTAAGTGACTAAGTGAGTGAGTGACTAAGTGACTAAGTGAGTGACTGAGTGAGTGACTAAGTGAGTGACTGAGTGACTGAGTGACTGAGTGAGTGACTAAGTGAGTGACTGAGTGACTGAGTGAGTGACTGAGTGAGTGACTGAGTGAGTGACTGAGTGAGTGACTGACTGAGTGAGTGACTGAGTGAGTGACTGAGTGACTGAGTGACTGAGTGAGTGACTGAGTGACTAAGTGACTAAGTGAGTGACTGAGTGAGTGACTAAGTGACTGAGTGAGTGACTGAGTGAGTGACTAAGTGACTAAGTGAGTGACTGAGTGAGTGACTAAGTGAGTGACTGAGTGACTGAGTGAGTGACTAAGTGAGTGACTGAGTGACTGAGTGAGTGACTGAGTGAGTGACTGAGTGAGTGACTGACTGAGTGAGTGACTGAGTGAGTGACTGAGTGACTAAGTGACTAAGTGAGTGACTGAGTGAGTGACTAAGTGAGTGACTGAGTGACTGAGTGACTGAGTGAGTGACTAAGTGAGTGACTGAGTGACTGAGTGAGTGACTGAGTGAGTGACTGAGTGAGTGACTAAGTGAGTGACTGACTGAGTGAGTGACTGAGTGAGTGACTGAGTGACTGAGTGAGTGACTGAGTGACTAAGTGACTAAGTGAGTGACTGAGTGAGTGACTAAGTGACTGAGTGAGTGACTAAGTGAGTGACTAAGTGACTAAGTGAGTGAGTGACTAAGTGAGTGACTGAGTGACTGAGTGAGTGAGTGACTGAGTGAGTGACTAAGTGAGTGACTGACTGAGTGAGTGACTGAGTGAGTGACTGAGTGACTAAGTGACTAAGTGAGTGACTGAGTGAGTGACTAAGTGAGTGACTGAGTGACTGAGTGAGTGACTAAGTGAGTGACTGAGTGACTGAGTGACTGAGTGAGTGACTGAGTGAGTGACTGACTGAGTGAGTGACTGAGTGAGTGACTGAGTGACTGAGTGAGTGACTGAGTGACTAAGTGAGTGACTGAGTGAGTGACTAAGTGAGTGACTGAGTGACTGAGTGAGTGACTAAGTGAGTGACTGACTGACTGAGTGAGAAACTAAGTGACTGACTAAGTGAGTGACTGAGTGACTAAGTGAGTGACTAAGTGAGTGACTGAGTGAGTGACTAAGTGAGTGACTGAGTGAGTGACTAAGTGACTAAGTGAGTGACTGAGTGAGTGACTAAGTGAGTGACTGAGTGACTAAGTGAGTGACTAAGTGAGTGACTGAGTGACTAAGTGAGTGACTGAGTGACTGAGTGAGTGACTAAGTGAGTGACTGACTGAGTGAGTGACTGAGTGAGTGAGTGACTGAGTGAGTGACTAAGTGAGTGACTGACTGAGTGAGTGACTGAGTGAGTGACTGAGTGACTGACTGAGTGAGTGACTGAGTGAGTGACTGAGTGACTGAGTGAGTGACTGAGTGAGTGACTGAGTGACTGACTGAGTGAGTGACTGAGTGACTGAGTGAGTGACTGAGTGACTGACTGAGTGAGTGACTGAGTGACTGACTGAGTGAGTGACTGAGTGAGTGACTGAGTGACTGAGTGAGTGACTGAGTGACTGAGTGACTGAGTGACTGACTGAGTGAGTGACTGAGTGAGTGACTGAGTGAGTGACTGAGTGAGTGACTGAGTGACTGAGTGAAAGAGTGAGTGACTGAGTGACTGAGTGAGTGACTGAGTGACTGAGTGAGTGACTAAGTGAGTGACTGACTGAGTGAGTGACTGAGTGAGTGACTGAGTGACTAAGTGACTAAGTGACTAAGTGAGTGACTGAGTGACTGAGTGACTGAGTGAGTGACTGAGTGACTAAGTGACTAAGTGAGTGAGTGACTAAGTGAGTGACTGAGTGACTGAGTGAGTGACTGAGTGAGTGACTGAGTGAGTGACTGACTGAGTGAGTGACTGAGTGAGTGACTAAGTGACTAAGTGAGTGACTGAGTGAGTGACTAAGTGAGTGACTGAGTGACTGAGTGAGTGACTAAGTGAGTGACTGAGTGACTGAGTGAGTGACTGAGTGAGTGACTGAGTGACTGAGTGACTAAGTGAGTGACTGACTGAGTGAGTGACTGAGTGAGTGACTGAGTGACTGAGTGACTGAGTGAGTGACTGAGTGACTAAGTGACTAAGTGAGTGACTGAGTGAGTGACTAAGTGAGTGACTGACTGACTGAGTGAGAAACTAAGTGAGTGACTAAGTGAGTGACTGAGTGAGTGACTGAGTGACTGAGTGACTGAGTGAGTGACTGAGTGACTAAGTGAGTGACTGAGTGAGTGACTAAGTGAGTGACTGAGTGACTGAGTGAGTGACTAAGTGAGTGACTGACTGACTGAGTGAGAAACTAAGTGACTGACTAAGTGAGTGACTGAGTGACTAAGTGAGTGACTAAGTGAGTGACTGAGTGAGTGACTAAGTGAGTGACTGAGTGAGTGACTAAGTGACTAAGTGAGTGACTGAGTGACTGAGTGAGTGACTAAGTGAGTGACTGACTGACTGAGTGAGAAACTAAGTGAGTGACTAAGTGAGTGACTGAGTGACTAAGTGAGTGACTAAGTGAGTGACTGAGTGACTAAGTGACTAAGTGAGTGACTGAGTGAGTGACTAAGTGACTGAGTGAGTGACTAAGTGAGTGAGTGACTAAGTGACTAAGTGAGTGAGTGACTAAGTGACTAAGTGAGTGACTGAGTGAGTGACTAAGTGAGTGACTGAGTGACTGAGTGACTGAGTGAGTGACTAAGTGAGTGACTGAGTGACTGAGTGAGTGACTGAGTGAGTGACTGAGTGAGTGACTGAGTGAGTGACTGACTGAGTGAGTGACTGAGTGAGTGACTGAGTGACTGAGTGACTGAGTGAGTGACTGAGTGACTAAGTGACTAAGTGAGTGACTGAGTGAGTGACTAAGTGACTGAGTGAGTGACTAAGTCAGTGAGTGACTAAGTGACTAAGTGAGTGACTAAGTGAGTGACTGAGTGACTGAGTGAGTGACTGAGTGAGTGACTGAGTGAGTGACTGACTGAGTGAGTGACTGAGTGAGTGACTGAGTGACTAAGTGACTAAGTGAGTGACTGAGTGAGTGACTAAGTGAGTGACTGAGTGACTGAGTGACTGAGTGAGTGACTAAGTGAGTGACTGAGTGACTGAGTGAGTGACTGAGTGAGTGACTGAGTGAGTGACTAAGTGAGTGACTGACTGAGTGAGTGACTGAGTGAGTGACTGAGTGACTGAGTGAGTGACTGAGTGACTAAGTGACTAAGTGAGTGACTGAGTGAGTGACTAAGTGACTGAGTGAGTGACTAAGTGAGTGACTAAGTGACTAAGTGAGTGAGTGACTAAGTGAGTGACTGAGTGACTGAGTGAGTGAGTGACTGAGTGAGTGACTAAGTGAGTGACTGACTGACTGAGTGAGAAACTAAGTGACTGACTAAGTGAGTGACTGAGTGACTAAGTGAGTGACTAAGTGAGTGACTGAGTGAGTGACTAAGTGAGTGACTGAGTGAGTGACTAAGTGACTAAGTGAGTGACTGAGTGACTGAGTGAGTGACTAAGTGAGTGACTGACTGACTGAGTGAGAAACTAAGTGAGTGACTAAGTGAGTGACTGAGTGACTAAGTGAGTGACTAAGTGAGTGACTGAGTGACTAAGTGACTAAGTGAGTGACTGAGTGAGTGACTAAGTGACTGAGTGAGTGACTAAGTGAGTGAGTGACTAAGTGACTAAGTGAGTGAGTGACTAAGTGACTAAGTGAGTGACTGAGTGAGTGACTAAGTGAGTGACTGAGTGACTGAGTGACTGAGTGAGTGACTAAGTGAGTGACTGAGTGACTGAGTGAGTGACTGAGTGAGTGACTGAGTGAGTGACTGAGTGAGTGAGTGACTGAGTGAGTGACTGAGTGAGTGACTGAGTGACTGAGTGACTGAGTGAGTGACTGAGTGACTAAGTGACTAAGTGAGTGACTGAGTGAGTGACTAAGTGACTGAGTGAGTGACTGAGTGAGTGACTAAGTGACTAAGTGAGTGACTGAGTGAGTGACTAAGTGAGTGACTGAGTGACTGAGTGAGTGACTAAGTGAGTGACTGAGTGACTGAGTGAGTGACTGAGTGAGTGACTGAGTGAGTGACTGACTGAGTGAGTGACTGAGTGAGTGACTGAGTGACTAAGTGACTAAGTGAGTGACTGAGTGAGTGACTAAGTGAGTGACTGAGTGACTGAGTGACTGAGTGAGTGACTAAGTGAGTGACTGAGTGACTGAGTGAGTGACTGAGTGAGTGACTGAGTGAGTGACTAAGTGAGTGACTGACTGAGTGAGTGACTGAGTGAGTGACTGAGTGACTGAGTGAGTGACTGAGTGACTAAGTGACTAAGTGAGTGACTGAGTGAGTGACTAAGTGACTGAGTGAGTGACTAAGTGAGTGACTAAGTGACTAAGTGAGTGAGTGACTAAGTGAGTGACTGAGTGACTGAGTGAGTGAGTGACTGAGTGAGTGACTAAGTGAGTGACTGACTGAGTGAGTGACTGAGTGAGTGACTGAGTGACTAAGTGACTAAGTGAGTGACTGAGTGAGTGACTAAGTGAGTGACTGAGTGACTGAGTGAGTGACTAAGTGAGTGACTGAGTGACTGAGTGACTGAGTGAGTGACTGAGTGAGTGACTGACTGAGTGAGTGACTGAGTGAGTGACTGAGTGACTGAGTGAGTGACTGAGTGACTAAGTGAGTGACTGAGTGAGTGACTAAGTGAGTGACTGAGTGACTGAGTGAGTGACTAAGTGAGTGACTGACTGACTGAGTGAGAAACTAAGTGACTGACTAAGTGAGTGACTGAGTGACTAAGTGAGTGACTAAGTGAGTGACTGAGTGAGTGACTAAGTGAGTGACTGAGTGAGTGACTAAGTGACTAAGTGAGTGACTGAGTGAGTGACTAAGTGAGTGACTGAGTGACTAAGTGAGTGACTAAGTGAGTGACTGAGTGACTAAGTGAGTGACTGAGTGACTGAGTGAGTGACTAAGTGAGTGACTGACTGAGTGAGTGACTGAGTGAGTGAGTGACTGAGTGAGTGACTAAGTGAGTGACTGACTGAGTGAGTGACTGAGTGAGTGACTGAGTGACTGACTGAGTGAGTGACTGAGTGAGTGACTGAGTGACTGAGTGAGTGACTGAGTGAGTGACTGAGTGACTGACTGAGTGAGTGACTGAGTGACTGAGTGAGTGACTGAGTGACTGACTGAGTGAGTGACTGAGTGACTGACTGAGTGAGTGACTGAGTGAGTGACTGAGTGACTGAGTGAGTGACTGAGTGACTGAGTGACTGAGTGACTGACTGAGTGAGTGACTGAGTGAGTGACTGAGTGAGTGACTGAGTGAGTGACTGAGTGACTGAGTGAAAGAGTGAGTGACTGAGTGACTGAGTGAGTGACTGAGTGAGTGACTAAGTGAGTGACTGACTGAGTGAGTGACTGAGTGAGTGACTGAGTGACTAAGTGACTAAGTGAGTGACTGAGTGACTGAGTGACTGAGTGAGTGACTGAGTGACTAAGTGACTAAGTGAGTGAGTGACTAAGTGAGTGACTGAGTGACTGAGTGAGTGACTGAGTGAGTGACTGAGTGAGTGACTGACTGAGTGAGTGACTGAGTGAGTGACTAAGTGACTAAGTGAGTGACTGAGTGAGTGACTAAGTGAGTGACTGAGTGACTGAGTGAGTGACTAAGTGAGTGACTGAGTGACTGAGTGAGTGACTGAGTGAGTGACTGAGTGACTGAGTGACTAAGTGAGTGACTGACTGAGTGAGTGACTGAGTGAGTGACTGAGTGACTGAGTGACTGAGTGAGTGACTGAGTGACTAAGTGACTAAGTGAGTGACTGAGTGAGTGACTAAGTGAGTGACTGACTGACTGAGTGAGAAACTAAGTGAGTGACTAAGTGAGTGACTGAGTGAGTGACTGAGTGACTGAGTGACTGAGTGAGTGACTGAGTGACTAAGTGAGTGACTGAGTGAGTGACTAAGTGAGTGACTGAGTGACTGAGTGAGTGACTAAGTGAGTGACTGACTGACTGAGTGAGAAACTAAGTGACTGACTAAGTGAGTGACTGAGTGACTAAGTGAGTGACTAAGTGAGTGACTGAGTGAGTGACTAAGTGAGTGACTGAGTGAGTGACTAAGTGACTAAGTGAGTGACTGAGTGACTGAGTGAGTGACTAAGTGAGTGACTGACTGACTGAGTGAGAAACTAAGTGAGTGACTAAGTGAGTGACTGAGTGACTAAGTGAGTGACTAAGTGAGTGACTGAGTGACTAAGTGACTAAGTGAGTGACTGAGTGAGTGACTAAGTGACTGAGTGAGTGACTAAGTGAGTGAGTGACTAAGTGACTAAGTGAGTGAGTGACTAAGTGACTAAGTGAGTGACTGAGTGAGTGACTAAGTGAGTGACTGAGTGACTGAGTGACTGAGTGAGTGACTAAGTGAGTGACTGAGTGACTGAGTGAGTGACTGAGTGAGTGACTGAGTGAGTGACTGAGTGAGTGAGTGACTGAGTGAGTGACTGAGTGACTGAGTGACTGAGTGAGTGACTGAGTGACTAAGTGACTAAGTGAGTGACTGAGTGAGTGACTAAGTGACTGAGTGAGTGACTAAGTGAGTGAGTGACTAAGTGACTAAGTGAGTGACTAAGTGAGTGACTGAGTGACTGAGTGAGTGACTGAGTGAGTGACTGAGTGAGTGACTGACTGAGTGAGTGACTGAGTGAGTGACTGAGTGACTAAGTGACTAAGTGAGTGACTGAGTGAGTGACTAAGTGAGTGACTGAGTGACTGAGTGACTGAGTGAGTGACTAAGTGAGTGACTGAGTGACTGAGTGAGTGACTGAGTGAGTGACTGAGTGAGTGACTAAGTGAGTGACTGACTGAGTGAGTGACTGAGTGAGTGACTGAGTGACTGAGTGAGTGACTGAGTGACTAAGTGACTAAGTGAGTGACTGAGTGAGTGACTAAGTGACTGAGTGAGTGACTAAGTGAGTGACTAAGTGACTAAGTGAGTGAGTGACTAAGTGAGTGACTGAGTGACTGAGTGAGTGAGTGACTGAGTGAGTGACTAAGTGAGTGACTGACTGAGTGAGTGACTGAGTGAGTGACTGAGTGACTAAGTGACTAAGTGAGTGACTGAGTGAGTGACTAAGTGAGTGACTGAGTGACTGAGTGAGTGACTAAGTGAGTGACTGAGTGACTGAGTGAGTGACTGAGTGAGTGACTGAGTGAGTGACTGAGTGAGTGACTGACTGAGTGAGTGACTGAGTGAGTGACTGAGTGACTGAGTGAGTGACTGAGTGACTAAGTGAGTGACTGAGTGAGTGACTAAGTGAGTGACTGAGTGACTGAGTGAGTGACTAAGTGAGTGACTGACTGACTGAGTGAGAAACTAAGTGACTGACTAAGTGAGTGACTGAGTGACTAAGTGAGTGACTAAGTGAGTGACTGAGTGAGTGACTAAGTGAGTGACTGAGTGAGTGACTAAGTGACTAAGTGAGTGACTGAGTGACTGAGTGAGTGACTAAGTGAGTGACTGAGTGACTAAGTGAGTGACTAAGTGAGTGACTGAGTGACTAAGTGAGTGACTGAGTGACTAAGTGAGTGACTGACTGAGTGAGTGACTGAGTGAGTGACTGAGTGACTAAGTGACTAAGTGAGTGACTGAGTGAGTGACTAAGTGAGTGACTGAGTGACTGAGTGACTGAGTGAGTGACTAAGTGAGTGACTGAGTGAGTGACTGAGTGAGTGACTGAGTGAGTGACTGAGTGAGTGACTAAGTGAGTGACTGACTGAGTGAGTGACTGAGTGAGTGACTGAGTGACTGAGTGACTGAGTGAGTGACTGAGTGACTAAGTGACTAAGTGAGTGAGTGACTAAGTGAGTGACTGAGTGACTGAGTGAGTGACTGAGTGAGTGACTGAGTGAGTGACTAAGTGACTGAGTGAGTGACTAAGTGAGTGAGTGACTAAGTGACTAAGTGAGTGAGTGACTAAGTGACTAAGTGAGTGACTGAGTGAGTGACTAAGTGAGTGACTGAGTGACTGAGTGACTGAGTGAGTGACTAAGTGAGTGACTGAGTGACTGAGTGAGTGACTGAGTGAGTGACTGAGTGAGTGACTGAGTGAGTGAGTGACTGAGTGAGTGACTGAGTGAGTGACTGAGTGACTGAGTGACTGAGTGAGTGACTGAGTGACTAAGTGACTAAGTGAGTGACTGAGTGAGTGACTAAGTGACTGAGTGAGTGACTGAGTGAGTGACTAAGTGACTAAGTGAGTGACTGAGTGAGTGACTAAGTGAGTGACTGAGTGACTGAGTGAGTGACTAAGTGAGTGACTGAGTGACTGAGTGAGTGACTGAGTGAGTGACTGAGTGAGTGACTGACTGAGTGAGTGACTGAGTGAGTGACTGAGTGACTAAGTGACTAAGTGAGTGACTGAGTGAGTGACTAAGTGAGTGACTGAGTGACTGAGTGACTGAGTGAGTGACTAAGTGAGTGACTGAGTGACTGAGTGAGTGACTGAGTGAGTGACTGAGTGAGTGACTAAGTGAGTGACTGACTGAGTGAGTGACTGAGTGAGTGACTGAGTGACTGAGTGAGTGACTGAGTGACTAAGTGACTAAGTGAGTGACTGAGTGAGTGACTAAGTGACTGAGTGAGTGACTAAGTGAGTGACTAAGTGACTAAGTGAGTGAGTGACTAAGTGAGTGACTGAGTGACTGAGTGAGTGAGTGACTGAGTGAGTGACTAAGTGAGTGACTGACTGAGTGAGTGACTGAGTGAGTGACTGAGTGACTAAGTGACTAAGTGAGTGACTGAGTGAGTGACTAAGTGAGTGACTGAGTGACTGAGTGAGTGACTAAGTGAGTGACTGAGTGACTGAGTGACTGAGTGAGTGACTGAGTGAGTGACTGACTGAGTGAGTGACTGAGTGAGTGACTGAGTGACTGAGTGAGTGACTGAGTGACTAAGTGAGTGACTGAGTGAGTGACTAAGTGAGTGACTGAGTGACTGAGTGAGTGACTAAGTGAGTGACTGACTGACTGAGTGAGAAACTAAGTGACTGACTAAGTGAGTGACTGAGTGACTAAGTGAGTGACTAAGTGAGTGACTGAGTGAGTGACTAAGTGAGTGACTGAGTGAGTGACTAAGTGACTAAGTGAGTGACTGAGTGAGTGACTAAGTGAGTGACTGAGTGACTAAGTGAGTGACTAAGTGAGTGACTGAGTGACTAAGTGAGTGACTGAGTGACTGAGTGAGTGACTAAGTGAGTGACTGACTGAGTGAGTGACTGAGTGAGTGAGTGACTGAGTGAGTGACTAAGTGAGTGACTGACTGAGTGAGTGACTGAGTGAGTGACTGAGTGACTGACTGAGTGAGTGACTGAGTGAGTGACTGAGTGACTGAGTGAGTGACTGAGTGACTGAGTGACTGAGTGACTGACTGAGTGAGTGACTGAGTGAGTGACTGAGTGAGTGACTGAGTGAGTGACTGAGTGACTGAGTGAAAGAGTGAGTGACTGAGTGACTGAGTGAGTGACTGAGTGAGTGACTAAGTGAGTGACTGACTGAGTGAGTGACTGAGTGAGTGACTGAGTGACTAAGTGACTAAGTGAGTGACTGAGTGACTGAGTGACTGAGTGAGTGACTGAGTGACTAAGTGACTAAGTGAGTGAGTGACTAAGTGAGTGACTGAGTGACTGAGTGAGTGACTGAGTGAGTGACTGAGTGAGTGACTGACTGAGTGAGTGACTGAGTGAGTGACTAAGTGACTAAGTGAGTGACTGAGTGAGTGACTAAGTGAGTGACTGAGTGACTGAGTGAGTGACTAAGTGAGTGACTGAGTGACTGAGTGAGTGACTGAGTGAGTGACTGAGTGACTGAGTGACTAAGTGAGTGACTGACTGAGTGAGTGACTGAGTGAGTGACTGAGTGACTGAGTGACTGAGTGAGTGACTGAGTGACTAAGTGACTAAGTGAGTGACTGAGTGAGTGACTAAGTGAGTGACTGACTGACTGAGTGAGAAACTAAGTGAGTGACTAAGTGAGTGACTGAGTGAGTGACTGAGTGACTGAGTGACTGAGTGAGTGACTGAGTGACTAAGTGAGTGACTGAGTGAGTGACTAAGTGAGTGACTGAGTGACTGAGTGAGTGACTAAGTGAGTGACTGACTGACTGAGTGAGAAACTAAGTGACTGACTAAGTGAGTGACTGAGTGACTAAGTGAGTGACTAAGTGAGTGACTGAGTGAGTGACTAAGTGAGTGACTGAGTGAGTGACTAAGTGACTAAGTGAGTGACTGAGTGACTGAGTGAGTGACTAAGTGAGTGACTGACTGACTGAGTGAGAAACTAAGTGAGTGACTAAGTGAGTGACTGAGTGACTAAGTGAGTGACTAAGTGAGTGACTGAGTGACTAAGTGACTAAGTGAGTGACTGAGTGAGTGACTAAGTGACTGAGTGAGTGACTAAGTGAGTGAGTGACTAAGTGACTAAGTGAGTGAGTGACTAAGTGACTAAGTGAGTGACTGAGTGAGTGACTAAGTGAGTGACTGAGTGACTGAGTGACTGAGTGAGTGACTAAGTGAGTGACTGAGTGACTGAGTGAGTGACTGAGTGAGTGACTGAGTGAGTGACTGAGTGAGTGAGTGACTGAGTGAGTGACTGAGTGACTGAGTGACTGAGTGAGTGACTGAGTGACTAAGTGACTAAGTGAGTGACTGAGTGAGTGACTAAGTGACTGAGTGAGTGACTAAGTGAGTGAGTGACTAAGTGACTAAGTGAGTGACTAAGTGAGTGACTGAGTGACTGAGTGAGTGACTGAGTGAGTGACTGAGTGAGTGACTGACTGAGTGAGTGACTGAGTGAGTGACTGAGTGACTAAGTGACTAAGTGAGTGACTGAGTGAGTGACTAAGTGAGTGACTGAGTGACTGAGTGACTGAGTGAGTGACTAAGTGAGTGACTGAGTGACTGAGTGAGTGACTGAGTGAGTGACTGAGTGAGTGACTAAGTGAGTGACTGACTGAGTGAGTGACTGAGTGAGTGACTGAGTGACTGAGTGAGTGACTGAGTGACTAAGTGACTAAGTGAGTGACTGAGTGAGTGACTAAGTGACTGAGTGAGTGACTAAGTGAGTGACTAAGTGACTAAGTGAGTGAGTGACTAAGTGAGTGACTGAGTGACTGAGTGAGTGAGTGACTGAGTGAGTGACTAAGTGAGTGACTGACTGAGTGAGTGACTGAGTGAGTGACTGAGTGACTAAGTGACTAAGTGAGTGACTGAGTGAGTGACTAAGTGAGTGACTGAGTGACTGAGTGAGTGACTAAGTGAGTGACTGAGTGACTGAGTGAGTGACTGAGTGAGTGACTGAGTGAGTGACTGAGTGAGTGACTGACTGAGTGAGTGACTGAGTGAGTGACTGAGTGACTGAGTGAGTGACTGAGTGACTAAGTGAGTGACTGAGTGAGTGACTAAGTGAGTGACTGAGTGACTGAGTGAGTGACTAAGTGAGTGACTGACTGACTGAGTGAGAAACTAAGTGACTGACTAAGTGAGTGACTGAGTGACTAAGTGAGTGACTAAGTGAGTGACTGAGTGAGTGACTAAGTGAGTGACTGAGTGAGTGACTAAGTGACTAAGTGAGTGACTGAGTGACTGAGTGAGTGACTAAGTGAGTGACTGAGTGACTAAGTGAGTGACTAAGTGAGTGACTGAGTGACTAAGTGAGTGACTGAGTGACTAAGTGAGTGACTGACTGAGTGAGTGACTGAGTGAGTGACTGAGTGACTAAGTGACTAAGTGAGTGACTGAGTGAGTGACTAAGTGAGTGACTGAGTGACTGAGTGACTGAGTGAGTGACTAAGTGAGTGACTGAGTGAGTGACTGAGTGAGTGACTGAGTGAGTGACTGAGTGAGTGACTAAGTGAGTGACTGACTGAGTGAGTGACTGAGTGAGTGACTGAGTGACTGAGTGACTGAGTGAGTGACTGAGTGACTAAGTGACTAAGTGAGTGAGTGACTAAGTGAGTGACTGAGTGACTGAGTGAGTGACTGAGTGAGTGACTGAGTGAGTGACTGACTGAGTGAGTGACTGAGTGAGTGACTAAGTGACTAAGTGAGTGACTGAGTGAGTGACTAAGTGAGTGACTGAGTGACTGAGTGAGTGACTAAGTGAGTGACTGAGTGACTGAGTGAGTGACTGAGTGAGTGACTGAGTGAGTGAGTGACTAAGTGACTAAGTGAGTGACTGAGTGAGTGACTGAGTGAGTGACTAAGTGAGTGACTGAGTGAGTGACTAAGTGACTAAGTGACTGAGTGACTAAGTGAGTGACTGACTGAGTGAGTGACTGAGTGAGTGACTGAGTGACTGAGTGAGTGACTGAGTGACTAAGTGACTAAGTGAGTGACTGAGTGAGTGACTAAGTGAGTGACTGAGTGACTGAGTGACTGAGTGAGTGACTAAGTGAGTGACTGACTGACTGAGTGAGAAACTAAGTGACTGACTAAGTGAGTGACTGAGTGACTAAGTGAGTGACTAAGTGAGTGACTGAGTGAGTGACTAAGTGAGTGACTGAGTGAGTGACTAAGTGACTAAGTGAGTGACTGAGTGACTGAGTGAGTGACTAAGTGAGTGACTGACTGACTGAGTGAGAAACTAAGTGAGTGACTAAGTGAGTGACTGAGTGACTAAGTGAGTGACTAAGTGAGTGACTGAGTGACTAAGTGAGTGACTGAGTGAGTGACTAAGTGAGTGACTGAGTGAGTGAGTGACTGAGTGAGTGACTAAGTGAGTGACTGAGTGACTGAGTGAGTGACTAAGTGAGTGACTGAGTGACTGAGTGAGTGACTAAGTGAGTGACTGAGTGACTGAGTGAGTTACTGAGTGACTGAGTGAGTGACTAAGTGAGTGACTGAGTTACTGAGTGACTGAGTGAGTGACTAAGTGAGTGACTGAGTGACTGAGTGAGTGACTAAGTGAGTGACTGAGTGAGTGACTAAGTGAGTGAATGAGTGACTGAATGACTGAGTGAGTGACTAAGTGAGTGACTGAGTGACTGAGTGAGTGACTAAGTGAGTGACTGAGTGACTAAGTGAGTGACTGAGTGACCGAGTGACTAAGTGACTGAGTGAGTGAGTGACTGAGTGACTGAGTGAGTGGGTGAGTGAATGAGTGGGTGAGTGGGTGAGTGGGTGAGTGGGTGAGTGAGTGACTGAGTGAGTGAGTGACTAAGTGAGTGAGTGACTAAGTGACTGAGTGACTAAGTGAGTGAGTAAGTGAGTGACTGAGTGACTGAGTGAGTGAGTAAGTGAGTGACTAAGTGAGTGGGTAAGTGAGTGAGTGAGTGGGTGAGTGAGTTAGTGAGTGAGTGAGTGAGTGACTAAGTGAGTGACTAAGTGAGTGAGTGACTAAGTGAGTGACTAAGTGAGTGACTAAGTGAGTGAGTGACTAAGTGAGTAACTAAGTGAGTGACTAAGTGAGTGAGTGACTAAGTGAGTGACTAAGTGAGTGAGTGACTACGTGAGTGACTACGTGAGTGACTAAGTGAGTGAGTGACTAAGTGAGTGACTAAATGAGTGACTAAGTGACTAAGTGAGTGACTAAGTAAGTGAGTGAGTGACTAAGTGAGTGACTGAGTAACTAAGTGAGTGACTACGTGAGTGAGTCACCAAGTGACCGACGGACCGACTCCCTGACTCACCTCCCTTGTAGACGTTCCCATGCCAGGGCCGAGGACGTCCGTGGTGAGTGGGCTGCAGGCGGGCCCTCGATACACAGCCACCGTGGCCGCTAGGACACGGGCAGGCTTGGGCCCAGCTGGGCCTCCACTCACCTTCACACTCTCTGCCTCACCAAGTGAGTCACTCACTTAGTCACTCACTTAGTCACTCGCTTAGTCACTCACTTAGTTACTCACTTAGTCACTTAGTCACTCACTTAGTCACTCACTTAGTCACTTAGTCACTCACTTAGTCACTCACTTAGTCACTCACTTAGTCACTCACTCACTTAGTCACTCTCTCTGCCTCACCAAGTGAGTCACTCACTTAGTCACTCACTTAGTCACTTAGTCACCTTCACTCTCTCTGCCTCACCAAGTGAGTCACTCACTTAGTCACTCACTTAGTCACTCACTTAGACACTTAGTCACTCACTTAGTCACTCACTTAGTCACTCATTTAGTCACTTAGTCACTCACTTAGTCACTCACTTAGTCACTCACTTAGTCACTTAGTCACTCACTTAGTCACTCACTTAGTCACTCACTTAGTCACTCACTTAGTCACTTAGTCACTCACTTAGTCACTCACTTAGTCACTCACTTAGTCACTCACTCACTTAGTCACTCTCTCTGCCTCACCAAGTGAGTCACTCACTTAGTCACTCACTTAGTCACTCACTTAGTCACTCACTTAGTCACTCACTCACTTAGTCACTCACTCACTCACTTAGTCAGTCACTTAGTCACTTAGTCACTCACTTAGTCACTCACTTAGTCACACACTTAGTCACTTAGTCACTCACTTAGTCACTTAGTCACTCACTTAGTCACTCACTTAGTCACTCACTTAGTCACTTAGTCACTCACTTAGTCACTCACTCTCTCTGCCTCACCAAGTGAGTCACTTAGTCACTCACTTAGTCACTTAGTCACTCACTCACTTAGTCACTTAGTCACTCACTTAGTCACTCACTTAGTCACTCACTTAGTCACTCACTTAGTCACTCACTTAGTCACTCACTTAGTCACTCACTTAGTCACTCAATTAGTCACTCAATTAGTCACTCACTTAGTCACTCACTTAGTCACTCGCTTAGTCACTCACTTAGTCACTCACTTAGTCACTCACTTAGTCACTCACTCACTTAGTCACTCATTTAGTCACTCACTTAGTCACTTAGTCACTTAGTCACTCACTTAGTCACTCACTTAGTCACTCACTTAGTCACTCACTTAGTCACTTAGTCACTCACTCACTTAGTAACTCACTTAGTTACTCACTTAGTCACTTAGTCGCTCACTTAGTCACTCACTCAGTCACTCACTCACTTAGTCACTCACTTAGTCACTCACTTAGTCGCTCACTTAGTCACTTAGTCGCTCACTCTCTCTGCCTCACCAAGTGAGTCACTTAGTCACTCACTTAGTCACTCACTTAGTCACTCACTTAGTCACTTAGTCACTCACTTAGTCACTTAGTCGCTCACTTAGTCACTTAGTCGCTCACTTAGTCACTCACTTAGTCACTTAGTCACTCACTTAGTCACTCACTTAGTCACTCACTTACTCACTTAGTCACTCACTTAGTCACTTAGTCGCTCACTTAGTCACTCACTTAGTCACTTAGTCATTTAGTCACTCACTCAGTCACTCACTCACTTAGTCACTCACTTAGTCACTCACTCACTTAGTCACTCACTTAGTCACTCACTTAGTCACTCACTTAGTCACCCATTCACTTAGTCACTCACTTAGTCACTTAGTCACTTAGTCACTCACTCAGTCACTCACTCACTTAGTCACTCATTTAGTCACTCACTTAGTCACTCACTCACTTAGTCACTCACTTAGTCACTTAGTCACTTAGTCACTCTCTCTGCCTCACCAAGTGAGTCACTTAGTCACTCACTTAGTCACTCGCTTAGTCACCCACTTAGTCACTCACTTAGTCACTCACTCACTTAGTCACTCACTTAGTCACTCACTTAGTCACTTACTTAGTCACTCACTTAGTCACTTAGTCACTCACTTAGTCACTCACTTAGTTACTCACTTAGTCACTCACTTAGTCACTTAGTCACTCACTTAGTCACTCACTCACTTAGTTACTTAGTCACTCACTTAGTCACTTAGTCACTCACTTAGTCACTTAGTCACTCTCTCTGCCTCACCAAGTGAGTCACTTAGTCACTCACTTAGTCACTTAGTCACTTACTTAGTCACTCACTTAGTCACTTACTTAGTCACTCACTTAGTCACTCACTTAGTCACTTAGTCACTCACTTAGTCACTTAGTCGCTCACTTAGTCACTTAGTCGCTCACTTAGTCACTCACTTAGTCACTTAGTCACTCACTTAGTCACTAACTTAGTCACTCACTCACTCACTTAGTCACTCACTTAGTCACTTAGTCGCTCACTTAGTCACTCACTTAGTCACTTAGTCATTTAGTCACTCACTCAGTCACTCACTCACTTAGTCACTCACTTAGTCACTCACTCACTTAGTCACTCACTTAGTCACTCACTTAGTCACGCACTCATTTAGTCACTCACTTAGTCACTTAGTCACTTAGTCACTCACTCAGTCACTCACTCACTTAGTCACTCACTTAGTCACTCACTTAGTCACTCACTTAGTCACTCACTCACTTAGTCACTCACTTAGTCATTTAGTCACTTAGTCACTCTCTCTGCCTCACCAAGTGAGTCACTTAGTCACTCGCTTAGTCACTCACTTAGTCACTCACTTAGTCACTCACTCACTTAGTCACTCACTTAGTCACTCACTTAGTCACTTAGTCACTCACTTAGTCACTCAGTTACTCACTTAGTCACTCACTTAGTCACTTAGTCACTCACTTAGTCACTTAGTCACTCACTTAGTCACTCAATCACTTAGTTACTTAGTCACTCACTTAGTCACTTAGTCACTCACTTAGTCACTTAATCACTCTCTCTGCCTCACCAAGTGAGTCAATTAGTCACTCACTTAGTCACTTAGTCACTCACTCACTTAGTCACTCAATCACTTAGTCACTCACTCTCTCTGCCTCACCAAGTGAGTCACTTAGTCACTCACTTAGTCACTTAGTCACTCACTCACTTAGTCACTTAGTCACTCACTTAGTCACTCACTTAGTCACTTAGTCACTTAGTAACTCACTTAGTCACTCACTTAGTCACTCACTTAGTCACTTAGTCACTCACTCACTTAGTCACTTACTTAGTCACTCACTTAGTTACTTAGTCACTCACTTAGTCACTCACTTAGTCACTTACTTAGTCACTTAGTCACTCACTCACTTAGTCACTTACTTAGTCACTCACTTAGTCACTCACTTAGTCACTTAGTCACTCACTTAGTCACTTAGTCACTCACTTAGTCACTCACTTAGTCATTTAGTCACTCACTTAGTCACTCACTTAGTCACTCACTTAGTCACTCACTTAGTCACTTAGTCACTCACTTAGTCACTCATTTAGTCACTTAGTCACTCACTTAGTCACTCACTTAGTCACTCACTTAGTCACTTAGTCACTCACTTAGTCACTTAGTCACTCACTTAGTCACTCACTTAGTCACTCACTTAGTCACTCACTTAGTCACTTAGTCACTCACTTAGTCACTTAGTCACTCACTCACTTAGTCACTTAGTCACTCACTTAGTCACTTAGTCACTCACTCACTTAGTCACTTAGTCACTCACTTAGTCACTCACTTAGTCACTCACTTAGTCACTTAGTCACTCACTTAGTCACTCACTTAGTCACTCACTTAGTCACTCACTTAGTCACTCGCTTAGTCACTCACTTAGTCACTCACTTAGTCACTCACTCACTTAGTCACTCATTTAGTCACTCACTTAGCCACTTAGTCACTTAGTCACTCACTTAGTCACTCACTTAGTCACTCACTTAGTCACTTAGTCACTCACTCACTTAGTAACTCACTTAGTTACTCACTTAGTCACTTAGTCGCTCACTTAGTCACTCACTCAGTCACTCACTCACTTAGTCACTCACTTAGTCACTCACTTAGTCACTTAGTCGCTCACTCTCTCTGCCTCACCAAGTGAGTCACTTAGTCACTCACTTAATCACTCACTTAGTCACTCACTTAGTCACTCACTTAGTCACTTAGTCGCTCACTTAGTCACTTAGTCGCTCACTTAGTCACTCACTTAGTCACTTAGTCACTCACTTAGTCACTCACTTAGTCACTCACTCACTCACTCACTTAGTCACTCACTTAGTCACTTAGTCCCTCACTTAGTCACTCACTTAGTCACTTAGTCATTTAGTCACTCACTCAGTCACTCACTCACTTAGTCACTCACTTAGTCACTCACTCACTTAGTCACTCACTTAGTCACTCACTTAGTCACTCACTTAGTCACGCATTCACTTAGTCACTCACTTAGTCACTTAGTCACTTAGTCACTCACTCAGTCACTCACTCACTTAGTCACTCACTTAGTCACTCACTTAGTCACTCACTCACTTAGTCACTCACTTAGTCACTTAGTCACTTAGTCACTCTCTCTGCCTCACCAAGTGAGTCACTTAGTCACTCACTTAGTCACTTACTTAGTCACTCACTTAGTCACTTACTTAGTCACTCACTTAGTCACTCACTTAGTAACTTAGTCACTCACTTAGTCACTTAGTCGCTCACTTAGTCACTTAGTCGCTCACTTAGTCACTCACTTAGTCACTTAGTCACTCACTTAGTCACTCACTTAGTCACTCACTCACTCACTTAGTCACTCACTTAGTCACTTAGTCGCTCACTTAGTCACTCACTTAGTCATTTAGTCATTTAGTCACTCACTCAGTCACTCACTCACTTAGTCACTCACTTAGTCACTCACTCACTTAGTCACTCACTTATTCACTTAGTCACTTAGTCACTCACTCAGTCACTCACTCACTTAGTCACTCACTTAGTCACTCACTCACTTAGTCACTCACTTAGTCACTTAGTCACTCTCTGCCTCACCAAGTGAGTCACTTAGTCAATCACTTAGTCACTTAGTCACTTACTTAGTCACTCACTTAGTCACTTACTTAGTCACTCACTTAGTCACGCACTCACTTAGTCACTCACTTAGTCACTTAGTCACTTAGTCACTCACTCAGTCACTCACTCACTTAGTCACTCACTTAGTCACTCACTCACTTAGTCACTCACTTAGTCACTTAGTCACTTATTCACTCTCTGCCTCACCAAGTGAGTCACTTAGTCACTCACTTAGTCACTTACTTAGTCACTCACTTAGTCACTTACTTAGTCACTCACTTAGTCACTTAGTCACTCACTTAGTCACTTAGTCGCTCACTTAGTCATTTAGTCACTCACTTAGTCACTCACTTAGTCACTTAGTCACTCACTTAGTCACTCACTTAGTCACTCACTCACTCACTTAGTCACTCACTTAGTCACTTAGTCGCTCACTTAGTCACTCACTTAGTCACTTAGTCATTTAGTCACTCACTCAGTCACTCACTCACTTAGTCACTCACTTAGTCACTCACTCACTTAGTCACTCACTTAGTCACTCACTTAGTCACTCACTTAGTCACGCACTCACTTAGTCACTCACTTAGTCACTTAGTCACTTAGTCACTCACTCAGTCACTCACTCACTTAGTCACTCACTTAGTCACTCACTTAGTCACTCACTCACTTAGTCACTCACTTAGTCACTTAGTCACTCTCTCTGCCTCACCAAGGGAGTCACTTAGTCACTCACTTAGTCACTCGCTTAGTCACTCACTTAGTCACTCACTTAGTCACTCACTTAGTCACTTAGTCACTCACTTAGTCACTCACTTAGTCACTCACTTAGTCACTCACTTAGTTACTCACTTAGTCACTCACTTAGTCACTTAGTCACTCACTTAGTCACTCACTTAGTTACTCACTTAGTCACTCACTTAGTCACTTAGTCACTCACTTAGTCACTTAGTCACTCTCTCTGCCTCACCAAGTGAGTCACTTAGTCACTCACTTAGTCACTTAGTCACTCACTCACTTGGTCACTTAGTCACTCACTCACTTAGTCACTTACTTAGTTACTTAGTCACTCACTTAGACACTCACTTAGTCACTCACTTAGTCACTCACTTAGTCACTCACTTAGTCACTTAGTCACTTAGTAACTCACTTAGTCACTCACTTAGTCACTCACTTAGTCACTTAGTCACTCACTCACTTAGTCACTTACTTAGTCACTCACTTAGTTACTTAGTCACTCACTTAGTCACTCACTTAGTCACTTAGTCACTCACTTAGTCACTTAGTCACTCACTCACTTAGTCACTTACTTAGTCACTCACTTAGTCACTTAGTCACTCACTTAGTCACTTAGTCACTCACTCACTTAGTCACTTACTTAGTCACTCACTTAGTTACTTAGTCACTCACTTAGTCACTCACTTAGTCACTCACTCACTTAGTCACTCACTCACTTAGTCACTCACTTAGTCACTCACTTAGTCACTTAGTCACTCACTTAGTCACTCACTCACTTAGTCACTCAGTAGTCACTTAGTCACTCACTTAGTCACTCACTCACTTAGTCACTCACTTAGTCACTCACTCACTCACTTACCTAGTCACTCACTCACTCACTTAGTCACTCACTTAGTCACTCACTCACTTACTCAGTCACTCATTCACTCACTTCGTCACTTAGTCACTTAGGCACTCACTTAGTCACTCACTTATTCACTCACTTAGTCACTCACTTAGTCACTTAGTCACTCACTTAGTCACTCACTCACTTAGTCACTCACTTAGTCACTTAGTCACTCACTCACTTGTTCACTCACTTAGTCACTCACTTAGTCACTTAGTCACTCACTTAGTCACTCACTCACTTAGTCACTCACTTAGTCAATCACTTAGTCACTCACTCACTTAGTCACTTAGTCACTCACTTAGTCGCTCACTTAGTCACTCACTTAGTCAATCACTTAGTCACTCACTCACTTAGTCACTTAGTCACTCACTTAGTCACTCACTCACTTAGTCACTCACTTAGTCAATCACTTAGTCACTCACTCACTTAGTCACTTAGTCACTCACTTAGTCGCTCACTTAGTCACTCGCTCACTCAGTCACTCAGTCCCTCACTCAGTCACTCACTCACTCACTCGCACGCTCAGTCACTCACTCACTTAGTCACCCACTCACTTACTCACTCACTTAGTCTCTCACCTAGTCACCCACTCACTTAGTCACTCACTTAGTCACTCACTCACTTAGTCACTCACTTAGTCACTCACTCACTTAGTCACTCACTTAGTCACTCACTCACTTAGTCACTCACTTAGTCACTTAGACACTCAGTCAGTCACTCACTCACTTAGTCACTCACTCACTTATGTAGTCACTCACTCACTTAGTCACTCACTCACTTAGTCACTCACTCACTTAGTGTGTGTGTCTGTGTGTGTGTGTTTGTGTGTGTGTGTCTGTGTGTGTCTGTGTGTTTGTGTGTGTGTGTCTGTGTCTCTATGTGTGAGTGTCTCTATGTGTGTGTGTGTCTCTGTGTGTGTGTGTCTGTGTGTGTCTGTGTGTGTGTGTCTGTGTGTCTGTGTGTGTGTCTATGTGTGTGTGTATGTCTGTGTGTGTCTGTGTGTGTGTCTGTGTGTCTGTGTGTGTGTGTCTGTGTGTGTGTGTCACTGTGTGTGTGTGTGTGTCTATGTGTGTGTGTATGTCTGTGTGTGTCTGTGTGTGTGTCTGTGTGTGTGTATGTCTGTGTGTGTCTGTGTGTCTGTGTGTGTGTGTCTGTGTGTGTGTGTCACTGTGTGTGTGTGTCTGTGTGTGTGTGTCACTGTGTGTGTGTGTGTCTGTGTGTGTCTGTGTGTGTGTCACTGTGTGTGTGTGTCTCTGTGTCTGTGTGTGTCTCTGTGTGTGTCTGTGTGTGTGTCACTGTATGTCTGTGTGTGTGTCACTGTGTGTGTGTCTATGTGTGTGTGTGTGTGTCACTGTGTGTGTGTCACTGTGTGTGTGTGTGTCACTGTGTGTGTGTGTGTCTGTGTGTGTGTCTGTGTGTGTGTCACTGTATGTCTGTGTGTGTGTCACTGTGTGTGTCTGTGTGTGTCTGTGTGTGTGTGTGTGTGTCTGTGTGTGTGTCTGTGTGTGTGTGTAGGTGTTACTGTCATGGCCGCTGTCTCCATGGTGACTGTGATCTTGATGCTGCTTCTCCTGCTGCTGCTGCACCATCAGACAAGAATCATGTAGGTGGTGATTGTGGTGATTGTGGTGATTGTGGTGGTGATTGTGGTGATTGTGGTGGTGGTGATTGTGGTGATTGTGGTGATGGTGGTGGTGATTGTGGAGATTGTGGTGATGGTGATTGTGGTGATTGTGATGGTGGTGATTGTGGTGGTGGTGATTGTGGTGATTGTGGTAATTGTGATGGTGGTGATTGTGGTGATGGTGGTGGTGGTGGTGATGGTGGTGATGGTGGTGGTGATGGTGGTGGTGATGGTGGTGGTGGTGATGGTGGTGGTGATGGTGATGGTGGTGATGGTGGTGGTGGTGATGGTGGTGGTGGTGATGGTGGTGGTGATGGTGGTGATGGTGATGATGGTGGTGGTGGTGGTGATGGTGGTGATGATGGTGGTGGTGATGGTGGTGGTGGTGGTGATGGTGGTGGTGGTGGTGATGGTGGTGGTGATGATGGTGGTGGTGATTGTGGTGATTGTGGTGATGGTGATGGTGGTGGTGATCGTGGTGGTGGTGGTGATGGTGGTGGTGATGGTGGTGGTGGTGATGGTGATGGTGGTGGTAGTGATGGTGATGGTGATGATGGTGGTGATGATGATAATGGTGGTGATGATGTAGGTGATGATGATGATGGTGGTGATGGTGATGTTGTGATGTTGATGATTGTAATGGTGGTGATGATGACGATGGTGGTGATGGTGATGGTGGTGCTGATGGTGATGATGGTGGTGATGGTGGTGATGGTGGTGATGGTGGTGATGGTGATGTTGTGATGGTGATGATGGTGGTGGTGATGGTGATGTTGTGATGGTGTAGGTGATGATTATGATGGTGGTGATGATGATGATGTTGGTAATGATGGTGTTGATGGTGGTGATGATGATGGTGGTGATGGTGATGATGATGGTGGTGATGATGATGGTGATGTTGTGATGGTGTAGGTGATGATGATGGTGGTGATGGTGGTGTAGGTGATGGTGGTGATGGTAATGTTGATGATGTTGATGATGGTGATGTTGTGATGATGGTGATGGTGATGTTGTGATGTATCCCTGTGTCTTAAGGCTTAGAAATTTTCTGTGGCCAGACATTCCATCACCCATAAACAATCGCCTCTACAAATTCTTCCAGGCAAGTGGAACAATCCCATCAACAACAAAATCATCATCATCATCAATATCATCATCATCAACATCATCATCAGCATCATCATCATCAACATCATCATCAACATCATCAACATCATCATCATCAACATCATCATCAACATCATCATCATCATCAACATCATCATCATCAACATCTTCATCATCAACATCATCATCACCACCATCATCATCATCAACATCATCATCATCATCAACATCATCATCAACATCAACAACAACAACATCATCATCATCATCAACATCATCATCAACATCATCATCAACATCAACAACATCATCATCATCAACATCAACAACATCATCATCATCAACATCATCATCATCACCATCATCAACATCAACATCATCAACATCATCATTAACATCATCATCAGCATCATCATCACCACCATCATCATCATCATCAACATCATCATCAATATCATCATCATCAACATCATCATCATCAACATCATCATCATCAACATCATCAACATCATCATCAACATCATCATCATGATCAACATCATCATCATCAACATCATCATCAACATCATCATCATCAACATCAACATCATCAACATCATCACCACCATCATCATCATCAACATCATCATCATCAACATCATCTTCATCATGAACATCATCACCATCAACATCATCAACATCAACATCATCAACATCATCATCAACAACAACAACATCTTCATCATGAACATCATCAACATCATCATTAACATCATCATCAGCATCATCATCACCACCATCATCATCATCAACATCATCATCATCATCAGCATCATCAACATCATCATCATCAACATCATCATCAACATCAACAACAACATCATCAACATCAACATCATCATCAGCATCATCATCAACATCATCAACATCATCATCAACATCATCAACATCATCATCAACATCATCTTCATCATGAACATCATCACCATCAACATCATCAACATCAACATCATCAACATCATCATCAACAACAACATCATCAACATCATCATCAACATCAACATCATCAGCATCATCATCATCAACATCATCAACATCATCAATATCATCAACATCATCAACATCAACAACATCATCATCAACAACATCAACAACATCATCATCATCAACATCATCATCATCACCATCATCAACATCAACATCATCAACATCATCATTAACATCATCATCATCAACAACATCATCATCAACATCATCATCAACATCATCATCACCACCATCATCATCACCGCCACCATCATCATCAATATCATCAACATCATCAACATCATCATCAACATCATCATCAACATCATCATCAACATCATCAACATCATCATCAAAATCATCATCATCATCAACATCATCAACATCATTATCATCATCATCAACATCATCAACATCATCATCATCAACAATACACTACACTATACACTACTATACACTACACTACTATACACTACACTACTGTACACTACACTACTATACACTACACTATACACTACACTACTATACACTACACTACTATACACTACACTACTGTACACTACACTACTATACACTACTATACACTACACTACTATACACTACACTACTATACACTACACTACTATACACTACACTATACACTACACTCTACACTACACTATACACTGCACTACTATACACTACACTATACACTACACTATACACTACACTATACACTACACTATACTCTACACTACACACTACACTATACACTACTATAAACTACACTATACACTACTATACACTACACTACTACACTATACTATACACTACACTATACACTACTATACACTATACTATACACTATACTACTATACACTACACTATACACTACACTATACACTACTATACACTACACTATACACTACACTATACACTACACTATACACTACACTACACTATACACTACACTATACACTACACTATACACTACACTATACACTACACTATACTCTACACTACACACTACACTATACACTACTATAAACTACACTATACACTACTATACACTACACTACTACACTATACTATACACTACACTATACACTACTATACACTATACTATACACTATACTACTATACACTACACTATACACTACACTATACACTACTATACACTACACTATACACTACACTATACACTACACTATACACTACACTACACTATACACTACTATACGCTACACTATACACTACACTATACACTACACTATACACTACTATACGCTATGCACTACACTATACACTACACTATATACTACACTATACGCTACACTATACACTACACTACTATACACTACTACTATACACTACACTATACACTACACTATACACTACACTATACACTACTATACGCTACACTATACACTACACTATACACTACACTATACACTACTATACGCTATGCACTACACTATACACTACACTATACACTACACTATACACTACACTACACACTACACTATACACTACACTATACACTACGTTTCTCTGTGAGTGTATAATAATAATGTTGATGATGTTGTTGATGTTGTTGTTGATGATATTGTTGATGTTATTGATATTGTTGATGATGTTGTTGATGTTGTTGTTGATGTTGTTGATGTTGTTGATGTTGTTGATGATGTTGTTGATGATGATGTTGTTGATGTTGTTGTTGATGATATTGTTGATGTTGTTGATGTTGTTGATGTTGTTGATGATGTTGTTGTTGATGTTATTGATGTTGATGTTGTTGTTGATGATGTTGTTGATGTTGTTGATGTTGTTGATGTTGTTGATGTTGATGTTGTTGATGTTGTTGATGTTGTTGATGTTGTTGTTGATGTTATTGATGTTGATGTTGTTGTTGATGATGTTGTTGATGTTGTTGTTGATGATATTGTTGATGTTATTGATATTGTTGATGTTGTTGATGTTGTTGTTGATGTTGTTGATGTTGTTGATGTTGTTGTTGATGTTGATGTTGTTGATGTTGTTGTTGATGATGTTGTTGTTGTTGTTGATGATGTTGTTGATGTTGTTGTTGATGTTGTTGATGATGTTGTTGATGTTGTTGTTGATGATGTTGATGTTGTTGATGTTGTTGTTGTTGATGTTGTTGATGATGTTGTTGTTGATGTTGTTGATGATGTTGTTGATGTTGTTGTTGTTGATGTTGTTGATGATGTTGTTGATGTTGTTGATGTTGTTGTTGATGATGTTGTTGATGTTGTTATTGATGTTGTTGTTGATGATGTTGATGTTGTTGATGTTGTTGTTGTTGATGTTGTTGATGATGTTGTTGTTGTTGATGTTGTTGATGATGTTGTTGATGTTGTTGTTGTTGATGTTGTTGATGATGTTGTTGATGTTGTTGATGATGTTGTTGATGTTGTTGATGATGTTGTTGATGTTGTTATTGATGTTGTTGTTGATGATGTTGATGTTGTTATTGATGTTGTTGTTGATGTTGTTATTGTTGATGTTGTTGTTGATGTTGTTGATGTTGTTGTTCATGTTGTGTCTCATGACAACAACCACCCCAGGAAGAGCTTCTCCATCAAGACGACATCACCCAGAAGTTGACAGTGTCCACCTCATCCACCATCACCATCACCTCGTCGTCCAGCAAGGCAAAGCTTCTAGCTAACGATGATGGTGGTGATGACGTGGACGTGGTGGAGGAGGTGGAGGTGATGGTGAAACTATCCCGGGTGAGGATGGTGGTGATGGTGACGTTGATTTTGATGTGCAGACTACTACACTATACACTACACTACTACACTATACACTACACTATACACTACACTACTATACACTACTATACACTACACTACTATACACTACACTATACACTACTATACACTATACACTACACTACTATACACTACACTACTATACACTATACACTACACTACTATACACTACACTACTATACACTACACTACACACTACACTATACACTACACTATACACTACACTATACACTACACTACTATACACTACACTATACACTACACTACTGTACACTACACTATACAATACACTATACACTACACTATACACTACACTATACACTATACACTACACTATACACTATACTATACACTACACTATACACTACACTACTATACACTACACTATACACTACACTACTATACACTACACTATACACTACACTACTGTACACTACACTATACAATACACTATACACTACACTATACACTACACTATACACTACTATACACTACACTATACAATACACTATACACTACTATACACTACACTATACACTACACTATACACTACACTATACACTACACTATACACTACTATACACTACACTATACACTACACTACTATACACTACACTATACACTACACTATACACTACACTATACACTACACTATACACTACACTACTATACACTATACTTTACACTACTATACACTACACTATACACTACACTATACACTACTATACACTACGCTATACACTATACTTTACACTACTATACACTACACTTTACACTACTATACACTACACTATACACTACACTATACACTACACTATACACTACACTATACACTACACTACTATACACTATACTTTACACTACTATACACTACACTATACACTACTATACACTCCACTATACACTACACTATACACTACTATACACTACGCTATACACTATACTTTACACTACTATACACTACACTTTACACTACTATACACTACACTATACACTACACTATACACTACACTATACTCTACACTACTATACACTACACTATAATGATGATGTTGATGATGATGATGTTGATGATGTTGATGATGATGTTGATGATGATGTTGATGATGTTGATGATCATGTTGATGATCATGTTGATGATGATGATGTTGATGATTTTGATGATGATGTTGATGATGATGATGATGTTGATGATGTTGATGATGATGATGATGTTGATGATGTTGATGATGATGTTGATGATGATGATGATGTTGATGATGTTGATGATCATGTTGATGATCATGTTGATGATCATGTTGATGATGATAATGTTGATGATTTTGATGATGATGTTGATGATGATGATGATGTTGATGATGATGATGTTGATGATGCTGATGATGATGTTGATGATTTCAGGATGCAGAAACGGGATCAAGGGACATTCTCCGCTACTTTTCGGATTTGTCGCGACACCAAAACCACCAAAACCACCAAAACCACCACCACAACCACCACCACCGCTATTGTGGTGGTGATGGTGGTGATGGTGGTGATGGTGGCTGTGGATTTGGAGGTTACCAGCGTCAAACAGTGGAGGACTTTTGTGAAGATGGTGATGGTGGTGGTGATAGTGGTGATGGTGATAGTGATGATGATGGTTGTGATGGTGGTGATGGCGGTGGTGGTAATGGTGGTGGTGGTGATGATGGTGATGGTTGTGATGGTGGTGATGATTGTGATGGTGGTGGTGGTGGTGGTGGTGATGGTGGTGGTGATGATGGTGATGATGGTGGTGATGGTGATGATTGTGATGGTGGTGGTGGCGATGGTGGTGATGGTGGTGGTGATGGTGATGATGGTGATGATTGTGATGGTGGTGGTGGCGATGGTGGTGATGGTGGTGGTGATGGTGATGATGATGGTGGTGATGGTGATGGTAGTGGTGGTGATGGTGGTGGTGATGGTGATGATGGTAGTGGTAGTGGTGGTGGTGATGGCGGTGGTGGTGGTGGTAGTGGTGGTAGTGATGGTGGTGGTGGTGGTAGCTGTGATGGTGGTGGTGGTGGTGGTAGCTGTGATGGTGGTGGTGGACGATGGGTCGACTACAAGGGACGCACGCTGGCGTGGTGGAGCGAGGGGCGAGCTTCTGAGGCTGACGAGGAGGTGGAGACGGAGATGGTGGACGAGGTGGAGATGGTGGAGCAAGAGGAGGTGGTGGAGGTGGAGGGAAGTGATGTTAGTTTCTTGTTTACGTTGACGTGAGATCAGAGAGAGATGTGGTGGTGGTGATGGTGGTGGTGATGTTGATGGTGGTGATGGTGATGGTGGTGATGGTGGTGGTGATGATGATGGTGGTGGTGATGGTGGTGATGATGGTGGTGGTGGTGATGGTGATGGTGGTGATGGTGGTGGTGATGATGATGGTGGTGGTGATGGTGGTGATGATGGTGGTGGTGATGGTGGTGGTGATGGTGGTGGTGGTGGTGATGGTGATGATGGTGGTGGTGGTGATGGTGGTGGTGGTGGTGGTGATGGTGGTGGTGGTGGTGATGGTGGTGATGGTGGTGGTGATGGTGGTGATGGTGATGGTGGTGGTGATGATGGTGGTGATGGTGGTGGTGGTGGTGATGATGCAGGTGATGATGGTGGTGGTGATGGAGGTGATGATGGAGGTGGTGGTGGTGATGGTGATGGTGGTGATGGTGGTGGTGGTGATGGTGGTGGTGATGGTGGTGGTGGTGGTGATGATGGTGATGGTGGTGGTGATGATGGTGGTGATGGTGGTGGTGGTGGTGATGGTGGTGGTGGTGATGGTGGTGGTGATGGTGGTGGTGGTGGTGATGGAGGTGATGATGGAGGTGATGATGGAGGTGGTGATGGAGGTGGTGATGGAGGTGATGATGGAGGTGATGATGGAGGTGGTGATGGAGGTGATGATGGAGGTGGTGGTGGTGATGGTGATGGTGGTGATGGTGGTGATGGTGGTGATGGTGATGGTGGTGATGGTGGTGGTGGTGATGGTGGTGGTGGTGATGGTGGTGATGGTGGTGGTGATGGTGGTGATGGTGGTGGTGGTAGTGGTGATGGTGATGGTGGTGGTGATGGTGGTGATGGTGGTGGTGGTGGTGGTGGTGATGGTGGTGGTGGTGGTGATGGTGGTGATGGTGGTGGTGGTGAGGTGATGGTGGTGATGGTGGTGGTGGTGGTGATGGTGGTGGTGATGGTGGGGGTGGTGATGGTGGTGATGGTGATGGTGGTGATGGTGGTGGTGGTGGTGATGGTGGTGATGGTGGTAGTGGTGGTGATGGTGATGGTGGTGGTGGTGATGGTGGTGGTGGTGATGGTGGTGATGGTGGTGGTGGTGATGGTGGTGGTGATGGTGATGGTGGTGATGGTGGTGATGGTGGTGGTGATGGTGGTGGTGATGGTGGTGATGGTGGTGATGGTGGTGGTGGTGGTGATGGTGGTGATGGTGGTGGTGATGGTGGTGATGGTGGTGGTGGTGATGGTGATGGTGGTGGTGGTGATGGTGATGGTGGTGATGGTGGTGATGGTGGTGACGATGGTGGTGGTGGTGATGGTGGTGGTGGTGATGATGGTGGTGGTGGTGGTGATGGTGATGGTGGTGATGATGGTGGTGGTGGTGATGGTGGTGATGGTGGTGGTGATGGTGATGGTGGTGATGGTGGTGATGGTGGTGGTGGTGATGGTGATGGTGGTGGTGATGGTGGTGGTGATGATGGTGGTGGTGATGTTGGTGGTGATGGTGGTGGTGATGGTGGTGGTGGTGGAGGTGATGATGGTGGTGGTGATGGAGGTGGTGGTGATGGAGGTGGTGATGGAGGTGGTGCTTTGTGTTATGGTCAGATTGTGTGTTCAATTTTCAATATAAATAAATAATCACAACTTTGACCTGTTGAGTCGCTCACTCACTCACCCACTCACTCACCCACTCACTCACCCACTCACTCACCCACTCACTCACTCACCCACCCACTCACTCACCCACCCACTCACCCACTTACTCACTCACTAACCCACTCACACTCAGACACTCACCCACCCACTCACCCACTCATCCACTCACACACACTCACCACTCACTCACTCACCCACTCACTCACCCACCCACCCACCCACTCACGCACCCACTCACTCACCCACTCACTCACCCACCCACCCACTCACCCACGCACTCACTCACCCACCCACTCACTCACTCACTCACCCACTCACCCACTCACTCACCCACTCACCCACTCACTCACCCACCCACCCACTCACCCACCCGCTCACCCACCCACTCACTCACTCACCCACTCACTCACTCACCCACTCACTCACTCACTCACCCACTCACTCACCACTCACCCACTCACCCACTCACTCACTCACCCACTCACTCACCCACCCACTCACTCATTCACCCACCCACTCACCCACCCACTCACACACTCACTCACTCACTCACCCACCTACTCACTCACTCACTCACCCACTCACTCACCCACTCACTCACTCACCCACCCACTCACTCACCCACCCACTCACCCACTTACTCACTAACTCACTAACCCACTCACCCACTCACTCACCCACCCACCCACTCACCCACGCACTCACTCACCCACCCACTCACTCACTCACCCACTCACCCACTCACTCACCCACCCACTCACTCATTCACCCACCAACCCACTTACCCACCCACTCACACACTCACTCACTCACCCACCTACTCACTCACCCACTCACTCAACCACCCACTCACTCACCCACTCACTCACCCACTCACTCAACTACCCACTCACTCACCCACTCACTCACCCACTCACTCAACCACCCACTCACTCACTCACCCATACACCCACTCACTCCCTCACTCACCCACTAACTCACACACAATGCGCTAACCACTGCACCACCACTCCCCCCACACACAGTGCGCTAACCACTGCACCACCACTCCCCACACACACACACACAGTGCGCTAACCACTGCACCACCACTCCCCCCACACACAGTGCGCTAACCACTGCACCACCACTCCCCCCACACACACACACACAGAGTGCGCTAACCACTGCACCACCACTCCCCACACACACACAGTGCGCTAACCACTGCACCACCACTCCCCACTCACACACACACAGTGCGCTAACCACTGCACCACCACTCCCCACACAATGCGCTAACCACTGCACCACCACTCCACACACACTTAACTTTGTTGTTAGATACAGAGAGAAGCAGACATAGAGACAGAGATAGAGACAGAGACTCACACAGAGACACAGAGAGACACACAGAGACACACAGAGACAGAGACTCACACAGAGACACAGAGACTCACACAGAGACACACAGAGACAGAGACTCACACAGAGACACAGAGAGACAGACACACACACACAGAGACACACACAGAGACACACAGACACACACAGAGACACACACAGAGACTCACACAGAGACACACACAGACACACACGCAGAGACACACACAGAGACTCAGACAGAGACACACAGAGACTCACACAGAGACACAGAGACACACACAGAGACACACAGAGACACACACAGAGACACAGAGACACACACAGAGACACACAGAGACTCACACAGAGACACAGAGACACACACAGAGACACACACAGAGACACACACAGAGACACACAGAGACACACACAGAGGCACAGAGACACAGAGACACACAGAGACACACACAGACACACACACAGAGACTCACACAGAGACACAGAGACACACACAGAGACACACACAGAGACACACAGAGACTCACACAGAGACACAGAGACACACACAGAGACACACACAGAGACACACACACAGACACACACAGAGACACAGAGACACACACAGAGACACAGAGACACACACAGAGACTTACACAGAGACACAGAGACATAGAGACACACATAGAGACACACAGAGAGACACAGAGACACACACAGAGACACACAGAGACACACAGAGACACACACAGAGACACACACAGAGACACACACACAGACACACACAGAGACACAGAGACACACACAGAGACACAGAAACACACAGAGACACACACAGAGACACACACAGAGACACAGAGACACACACAGAGACACACAGAGAGACACACACAGAGACACACACAGAGACACACACAGAGACACACACAGAGACACAGAAACACACAGAGACACACACAGAGACACACACAGAGACACAGAAACACACAGAGACACACACAGAGACACACACAGAGACACAGAGACACACACAGAGACACACAGAGAGACACACAGAGAGAGATCGCTGGCTGAGTGGATGAACCATGGCAACCTTCCTCTTGACGATGGCACTGATAGGTGAGTGAGTGAGTGGGTGAGTGAGTGAGTGGGTGAGTGAGTGAGTGGGTGAGTGGGTGAGTGAGTGGGTGAGTGAGTGAGTGGGTGAGTGAGTGAGTGGGTGAGTGGGTGAGTGAGTGGGTGAGTGAGTGAGTGGTGAGTGAGTGAGTGGTGAGTGAGTGAGTGAGTGGGTGAGTGAGTGAGTGAGTGGGTGAGTGAGTAGGTGAGTGAGTGAGTGGGTGAGTGAGTGAGTGGGTGAGTGAGT